>NC_053493.1:231329437-231629437 GCF_905171775.1 Rana temporaria | reverse complement strand
CCGCTTGAAAACATTTCAGCTAAACAATTTTGAAAGACGAAAACAGTGCTGGCTACTGTTGCTCTCCAAGGGGGCTAGTTAATGATGGAGGATGCTTCATGAAACTTGTACAAACATGGAGAATAACAACCCAAGCTTAGCTTTGTTTTTAAACTAATGAATGCTTTAAATGTTTTGCAGTTCCGGTAAAGTATATTCACAGGAGTCCATGGAATATTGAAACTTTGCTATTACAGCCAGTTGTGTAGCAGTCAAATGGGCTATAAGCAATAAGAATTGTAATAAATACGCACATAAGTACAAATAGTAGAAAAACATTTTCTGTAAGTGTATAAGGTGACCCAACTTCATTGTATTGTGTCTGCCATGCTTTATTCACCATGCAGGAAATAATAGCTACAGTACAAATGTAAGTAAACATGACATTTCTTAATAAATATAAAGCTTCCTAGCACATCTGCTGAATGCTTTCTACATCAAAGCCTTTTAAGAGTAAATATTGGCATAGGTGAAAATGGATGTTCTAGATGCGTGCCGCTACATGCACATCAATACTGAAAGGACCCTTAGAGTAGCATATAGCTTTTCTGTGTTTTCCACAGTCCCAGACATAATAATGTAAAGTGGGGTGTGCAGTCTCAATAAAAAAAAATGGATGGGTATGTCAATTTGCTATGTGTAATTGGTTGATAATAAAACCCACAGTGGTGAACATTTTTATATTCTATAGTATTCTGGAAATACATTTTTTGAAGCTGAACTACAGGCAAACATCTAACTACACAGATTAAATACATATATGAGAACTGCTTATTCCCTGTCAAAAAATGTTTATTTATTTCTTTATGTATGTTCACAGCTCTGACCATAGGTGTACACAGTTTATTGCATTAGGGTGTGCACCCTAAAGTTTAAACATGCATGCGTGTATAAATATATATAGCAGCAGGGCAATAGAAAGTGTCAGTACAGCAGTGGATGGTGTCAGTAGAGCAGTGGACGGTGTCAGTAGAGCAGTGGACGGTGTCAGTAGAGCAGTGGACGGTGTCAGTAAAGCAGTGTATGGTGTCAGTAGGGCAGTGGATGGTGTCAGGAGTAGAGCAGTGGATGGTGTCAGTAGGGCAGTGGATGGTGTCAGTAGGGCAGTGGATGGTGCCAGTATGTCAGTAGGGCAGTGGACGGTGTCAGTAGAGTAGTGGATGGTGTCAGTAGGGCAGTGGATGGTGTCAGTAGGGCAGTGGATGGTGTCAGCAGAGCAGTGGAGGGTGTCAGTAGAGCAGTGGATGGTGTCAAACACGTGCTCTATATCATATATACCTTATATATATCCTATATATCTCATATACATATATGTTATTGATTGCTATAGGAATAATTATACATAATCATAATTACTATACAAACCCCTTGCTCATATATGTGCTATCAGATGTGTATCATGTTCTGCAAAAAACGGGAAATCGGTCTGCAACCGAGCTGGATTTAAATCGGAGAGAAAGTCCCTTCAGGAAACCGCAAAAAGCCAGACAGACTGTCAGCATAGTACCAACAAGTCACATCTGCCAAATTTCTGGAAGAAGACAATATTGCTTGAATCAGATGAATTAGATGTATAAATAGCTAATTGTTGCTTCACCCCTCGCACCATCCTGACATGAAATAGTTAAAAGCTTACAAATCGGAACATCACAAGATTAATATTACATATTCATGATCATGTTTGAATATTCATTTCACAACCATATAAAAATCAAGGAGCATGAAATAAAAAGGGGAAGTAATTCCACACTGCAGTTTCTGTCAGTGAGCTTACTTTGTATGTGTGCACGCAATTATTCACTTCTTATCAGATTTGGCCAGGAAGCAGATACCAAAAACCGGACAGTTTGGTCCGGTCCAGAACATTTTGGGGGCTCGTCCGGGATTTTTGGGTTTCCTGATCCGAAGGGCCAGCCGATCGAGAGGGAACTGGGACGGACCAACGCGGACAGGACACGGAGACTGATCACCTCCATGTGAACGGTAAGATACTTTTAATATTGTCTACTGTTTATCCTGTCCCGTGGTTGGTTAGTTCTTGTTCCTGTGTCAGCTTCCCTGGATCAGCAAAGGCAGGTAACATAGCTTGCCCGAAAGTCATTTATAAGAACCTGCATAACTGGTATCTGCAGCCTGTATATTTTGTTTTCTGTTTTGATTTGTTGGTCTTGTGACGGCTGTTGGGAATAGAGGAATTTATTATATAGTCATGGATGAGAATAATTGACGTGGTTAAACTCCTCTTGGGGGAATAAATAATTGTGCTGTGAAGTTTGGATGACCAGGAGGAGGCGTCAGGAAAACGCATAGTTGCGTGGGGATCCTGTGAGGACATAATAATCCTGTATTTCACTGCGGTTGTCACATATCTTGTTGGTTTTGTTATATGTGCTGGCTTCTGATGAGTTGGTGAGACAGACAGAAGGGACATAGAGTCACAGATGTGATAACTGGCTGAAACGTGGTTAAACTCCTCTCGGAGTGAGTGGTGCGGAGATCCTGTGACAGGTATTCTGAAGTCTCATCTTTTCATCACATGAGCCAGGAATGTCATGTCCTGAATGTGTTTGTGGGCTACTGTTAGGTATTTATTCAGAAGGCTGGGGGCTGGTGAAAGTGATAAAACCAGGTTACAGGGTAGAATTTCTTGGTCTGAAACCTTAGTTGGTGGATGTTCCAGACATGTTGGTGTTCAGATTAAACGTGCACTACCCGGTTAGAATTGCAGTCGGTGCATCATTGCCATTGATAGAAGGTGAAGCTAGAGAGAGGGGATACTTACCTGTTAGGCCATTGCAGCCAGAACAGCCAGAAAAGTGTGAGGAGAGTGAAAAGGACAGAGTCAGAAGTTTGGGTTTGCCTCTGGGGCAAGTAAATTACATTTAAAGGAACATATTGAATTTAACTACTATGTTTTGTTGAAAGCAATAAAAAAAGGAGAAGTGACAGCGCAGCAGCTTTGAGAGAAAGATTTCAGAAGAACACGCAGCCAAAACTTGAATCTCTCTCCCTGTGTAACGCTATATATTGGAGAGTGGTCCACAAGAAGGACAGGTGACGGTCAGAAGTATTGTCGGACCCTTGAGTCCAAGACCGCCTCGTAAAACGTCATCCAAATTCCTGAGCCTGAACGTGTATCCCTCCATTAGATAACGATGGGACAGAAATTACAGAAGCCGAAGGAAGGGAACCTAGCTTACAACTTGGTTGCAGAGAGGGAGGGAAGGGAAGCAGTTAAAAAAATAAACAAACTTGCAAGAATATGTGACATAAATATGCACATGGGTGGAGGATTGCAAGCAGAAGAATGGCGGGTTTTGCTAAAACAGAAAAAGGGTCTGTTGTCTGATCATGGCTTACTACCTACAGCAGAAGCCTGGTACAAGGGGAGGGGTGGACTGAGCGAGAGACAAATCAACATGGATACATTGTATATGTGTATCATAAACCAGAAAGTACATTGGGGTCCGGACAGCCACCACCCTATAATGGCGTTCAAACACAAGACAGGAAACCCTGCCCCTCGGCAACCACCCCCTCGCTTGATCCTCCCATCAGGCTCCACCCCAATGTACCATGCCCTTTACCACCCACGGCACCGCCACAGGATGGTGGCCATCTTGCTACACCCAACAATGGTGACACACCCAGTCAATCCACAGGAATACTCCCTATGATGACTTCTTGTGACGGCCATATTGGTACACCCATCCCTCTATGCCCAGTACTAGACCACACCGGAGCATATTATAGGGAAGACGTTAACCCATTAATGATGTTAGAAGAAGATGGGGATAGGGCAGAGGCAAGTAGTGACAGTCACTGCTACTCACCTGAGCTCAAAGAAGTACTACTGACCCAGGGGGGAGTCGATCCTACTGGTGCCTCCCCCAGTTCGGCCAGTTATAATAGCCATGGCCCAACTGAGATTATAGTGTCCGGAGGCCTGTCGGATGTGAAAACCGGGGCAACTACACTTCCTTACCATGGCCATGAACCAGTACATTCCCCCTTCCAATCACCTCACAGGGCACTGCGGGAAACCTGTATTGAATCTGACCGAATAATATCCTCACATCCCCAGCCCACATCCACAACAGCATGGCCTACACCCGCAGTCCCCCTGGGAGCACTGTAAAAAGCCAAAGTGGGCGCTAGGTACTCACTTCCACTGTACTCCCCTCCCGCTTCACAACTGTTCTCCGAGAACATGGCAAATGTCCCGGGAAGACCCACGGGTGATTCACATGACACCGTACTGTATGGTCCCCCCCCAACACACAGGGGACTTCCTCTTCAATTGCCACAACAGGAAATTTCTGGAGACCCCCACCCCATGGGTTACAACCTCACATACCGAGGGGGGAAATGCCTGCAGCATCAGGCGCACCCCTGATGTATGTGACCTTTACCCCTAAACAAGCATCATCCCTTGTAACCAGTCTACCAGACCCTGAGAAACAGCCCATGCCATTCTACAGAAGGATTGCCAAGATCCAGAAGGCATACTCCTGTGCCTGGCGGGACCTGGTAAGCCTGTGTGAAATTAAAGCAGGGGATGCTTACTGGCCAGTAATGGAAAGGTGTTTTAAGGTGGACAGTAACATCCCTGACAGTACATATAGTTTGGGATGTGAGTTTGTAACCCAGTTACAACGGTGGGCACGTGACCGCCTGGCAGACCAAGCAACAAGCATGCAAGATATTACACAAGACAAGGCTGAATCAGTTGAGAAATTCCATACTAGGATGTTACAGGTGTTCACTGATTTGGGATTCAGCAGACAAAACAAGGCACATACACAGATGCTATCCTCTGCATTTGTAGCAGGCCTCAGGGAAGCAATCCGGAAAGGCCTGCTACTATCTCGGCCAGAATACAGAGTGTTACCTCTTGACACTCTACTACTGGTAGCAAAGGGCATAGAGTCCTCACAGGGTAATAAAAGAGCAGTCCCTCTCATGTTGGCTTCTGACACACCATACCCACCACCACCAGCACGAAACCAGCGAGCCTGCTGTTACACCTGTGGGAGGCCCGGACACTTTAAAAGACAATGCCGAAGCCCGTGGAGATCCGATCGAAGGCAGCCCGATCATGGGGACAACCCAAGAAGAGGAGATACTCAACAACAAGGACAAAATGTCCAGGGGAATCCCAACTCAGCACCTAATGATTGGCCTCCTGCTCCTCTTGGCCATATGGATCCCTAGGAATTCGGCAAGCCTGTGTCATACACTCCAACCATGATTGCAGCACGTAAATATTCAGGAGGACCTCTAGCCAAGATAACTCTTAGTATCGAGGGCCATCCCAGCACCTTTGTTTGTGACACAGGTGCTGCCAGGAGTGTTATTAGAACGAAAGAACTACCCGATACCTCCTTCCTATCGGACATCGACATTACATGCGTTGGAGTGGATGGAACACCCCAAAAAAGTCCTTTGACCCGCCCCCTACAAGTTGGCAACATCCCTGACCTACTAGCAAGATTTGTGGTCTCCGACACCTGTCCCTTGAACCTACTATGGGCTGATGTCTTATCCACACTCCAGGCCTCAATCTCCTTCCAACCTGACAGTGGTATTCGAGTGACCTCACCACTGACTAATGAAGACACCTCAACATTATGCTCCATTCCACTTCTGCTGTCCCTAAACGTAGAAGACGAGACTGGAATTCCGGAAGAGGTTTTAACCCGAATACCTTCTTGCCTTTGGTCTACAGGCCCAGAAGACATCGGTCATCTGAAAGTCCCGCCCGTCATGGTCAGAATATAGCCAGGAGCCCCTTTCCCCAGAAAACCCCAATACCCCCTCAAGCTCTCCGTGTCAGCAGCAATCACTCACCAGATAGAGGCCCTCCTACAGAATGGGGCTCTCATACACTGCACAAGCCCCTGCAACACCCCACTCTTCCCAGTCAAGAAGAAAACCCCAAAAGGAGAACCTATGAAATATCGCATGGTGCAGTGAACGAGGCCACCATACTGGAAACGCCCATCGTACCCAACCTACACACCTTGCTGGCGGGAATACCACCCACAGATAAGTACTTTACTGTGGTGGACCTAGCGAATGCCTACTTCAGTGTCCCCCTAGCCCCGCGTTGTCAATTCTTATTCAGTTTTGTCCACGAAAGGAAAAGCTACACCTGGACTGTAATGCCTCAAGGTGCCCAGAACTCTCCGTCCCAATTCACCAAGACAATGGAATTCATTCTGGACACATGGATCAAACTCCACCCAGAAGTTGTGCTTCTCGAGTATGTGGATGACCTCTTGCTCTGCGCAGATACCCACAATTATGCTGCAACCCACTCTGAAGACCTTCTCTGTTACCTGGCTGAACAAGGTTGTAAAGCGTCAAGGCAGAAGATCCAGTGGTGCAAGCAAACAGTGGTCTTCCTTGGACATTGTATCTCACAAGGTGTAAGACATCTCACTCAAGAGCGAATAGCTGTGATCAAGGCAATTCCGGTGCCAGCTGGCCACAAGTCTCTCAATGCTTTTTTGGGCCTAATATCTTAATGTCGTTCATGGATTCTATAAGCATCTCTGCTAATGAAACCACTGTATGATGCTCTAAAGACTGATCCTTTAACGCTGCCTCCAGAGGCCTTTGAAATTCTGAAACATATCCTGTCTTCAGCCCCCGCGCTCGGCCTCCCAGACTATGAAAAAAACCTTTAAACTATTTGTCTCAGAGAGAGAAGGAAACGCCACAGGAGTACTGGCCCAAGCTCATGACAACAGACTCAGATCTATTGGGCAGAGATTGGTGTCAGTAATTTATCTTTATTATTTTTTTTTATTATAACTTACCATTTAGTTTTAATTTTCTACCATATTTTTTTACAATAATTTGTTATTATTTTTTTTACAGTTTTTTAGGAGCCCCATTGGAGGGGCTTTGGTGAAATATTAGACCCCTGATGTCTCACTTTTGAGACAGAAAAAAGGGACAGAGCACAGAGATTCCATAGTCCCTTTCTCTACAGCCAAGCAGTAGGGGGAATCTGCTCAGAACAGGGTGATTGGGTGTGCCCAGGCACACCTGGCACACCCTGTGCACACACCTATAGCTCTGACACACAGCAGTTCTGTCTGGAAGGGCAGAGGAAATGTTTCTTTGCTGCTGATAAATAAAACTGATAGTTATCCTGTGACTTAACAGTGAAAGGAGAAGCAGAAGACTGATTAGCTTATCCCCCTGTCACTCTGCTTCCTTCCTCTATCAGCATGTTCCTTGTTAAAACATGAGCGCTGCAGCACAGTTGATTGGCTTCTTATTATGCTTTTCCCTTTTTAGTCTGAGCTCTGCTGTACAGGGGACTGCAAGAGGCTGATAGTAGGTAAAATGTAGGTAGTGTTAGGCTGTTTGGGCCTTGAAGGCAGCCCCCTATTCTGGGGGGGGGTCGTGACTTTGGGCCGGGGTTTGGAGCTGTGGTGGAACCCCACACAACCCAAGGGGTGTCCTGAGCAGGAGCAGGTGAGGACAATAAAATACAAAAACAAAGCTGATGGAATTGTTCATTGTCTTGGAGTGACTGCAAGTGAATGCCGGGCTGGGCACGGTGACAGGGGGGCCACATTATTCAGAAACCCCTACAGGGGTACTGCTACAGATGTATGCATGAATACAAAGTTGCATTCATTTGTGTATTTTTAATGTGCCTGGAGTTCAGCCTTAATATATCAATGTCCAAAGGGCAGTGCCATAGCAGCCAATAAGCAATCATCATCCATATTCTTCTTACTATTCTAGTTAGATACACTTTTAAATGGATTTATTTATTTTATTTTTGTTCTGACACACTATAGACACCACCATTGCTCTTTGCACTGACTTAAAGCAGAATTAAACCTAAAAAGTAAAAAAAAAGAAACAATGACAGGTAGGATTGTTATGACAGAAGAGACCCTATAAGCCTCTTCGGTCATAAATCCTTCTCCATGCCTGTCAACGTTCATCTTTTACTGAGCCACGCATGCACAGCTCGGCGTACACTTATGACAACACTTTTTTATCCCCCATTGGGTGGGACTTTGAAAGTTTTGGAAAATGGTTGTTTTTTCTCAAAATCTTTACATTTTTATCATTAATTGCATAGAAAAGTTGTATACAATAGCAAAGGGATGTCCAAACTTTTTTCCGAAGAGAGACAGATTTGATGAAGTGAACATGCGTGAGGGCCAACCATTTTGCCTAACATTCTTTGAGCCATTAAAATTAAATGCAAATTAACTAATAAACTGCCCAAGAAGAATTTTATTGCCTTTGTGGCAGTGTGTGAATGAATGAGTAACTTGTATAGTGCTACAAATGCGAACTAAATCGCCTCAAGGCGCTTTTGCAGCCAGTGTCTGCCTGTGTCTTCAGAAGAGATGGGTCTTAAGCTTCTTCCTGAAGGCCAGATGGTTTTCTTCCAAGTGGATGTCCGTGGGTAGAGCGTTCCATAGCCAGGGTCCTTGGACTGCGAATCTTCGTTCGCCTTTTGATTTGTAGCGTGTCTTCAGAATGTGAAGGAGGTTCTGGTTTGGGGTGTAGTGCTTTATTTTGTTGCAGAGGTATTGCAGGGGTTTTCCTTGTGTACGTTTGTGAGTGAGGCAAAGGGTCTTAAATGTAACCCGATCCTTCATGGTTAGCCAATGGAGGGTCCTCAGGTTTTTTTACAGTTACCAGTTTGGCTGCTGTGTTCTGGACAACTTGTAGACGTGAAATTTGGTATTTGGGAAGTCCTAGGTAGAGGGAGTTTGCGTAGTCGAGTCGGGAATTGATGATTGTTCCAAGTACTGCTGCTGTGTCTCCTTCCGGGAGTGTGTGGTGAAGAGTCTAAGGGCGTGTTATTTGGATATACTGTATTTATCGGCGTATAACACACATAGGCGTATAACACGCATCTTCACTTTAAGAGTGAAGTTTCAGGAAAAAACTTACATTTTAAATAAAGAACTGTGAAGCAAAATAAGGGTCAGTGCCCATCAATGCAGCCTAATAAGTGCCCACCTGCAGCATCACCATTGCCATGAATGCAGCCTCACCATTGCCATTAATGCAGCCTCACTTTTGCCATGAATGCAGCCTCACAAGTGCCATGAATGCAGCCTCACCATTGACATGAATGCAGCCTCACCATTGACATTAATGCAGCCGTACAAGTGCCATGAATGCAGCCTCACAAGTGCCATGAATGCAGCCTCAGCATTGCTATGAATGCAGCCTCACGAGTGTCATGAATGCAGCCTCACTATTGTCATGAATGCAGCCTTAACCATTGCAATGAATGCAGCCTCACCATTGACTTGAATGTAGCCTCACCATTGACATGAATGCACCCTCACGAGTGCCATGAATGCAACCTCACCATTGCCCTGAATGCAGCCTCACCATTGA
This sequence comes from Rana temporaria, assembly GCF_905171775.1. Classification (NCBI taxonomy): domain Eukaryota; kingdom Metazoa; phylum Chordata; class Amphibia; order Anura; family Ranidae; genus Rana; species Rana temporaria. The sequence continues at coordinate 231,620,002 of NC_053493.1, read as the reverse complement.
TATGAATGCCGTCTCACCATTGACATGAATGTTGCCTCACCATTGACATGAATGCAGTCTCACAAATGCCATGAATGCAGCCTCACCATTGACATGAATGCAGCCTCACAAGTGCCATGAATATAGCCTTACCATTGCCATGAATGCAGCCTCAATCATTGCCATGAATGCAGCCTCAATCATTGCCATGAATGTGGCCTCACTATTGACATGAATGCAGCCTCACCATTGCCATGAATGTAGCCTCAACATTGCCATTAATGCAGCCTCACTTTTGCCATGAATGCAGCCTCACTATTGCCATCAGTGCAGTCTGATCCATGCCCATCTGTGGCCTTGGAGTGGACAGGGAGGGGTGCGGGATGAGCACCAACAGATTACATACAGGAGAATCACCTGTTTACTCGGCGGCCTCTTTAATACAAAGTCCCGCCTCCTTTGATAGACAGAACAGTTGTCCAATGCCAGCCCAGGAGATGGAATTTCCTATTACAGAGGCCGCCGAGTAAACAGGAGATTCTCCTGTATATAGTAATTTGATGGCACTCGTCCTGCTCCCGCCCTGTTCCCTCCGAGGCTGCCAGAACTGTGCCCCCCCCCTAACGAACCCCTGAGTGTGGCACGGGGCTCTGGGATTCGTTGGAGGCCACAAAAGATATATATAGAAATGACCAGTGGGGCCATATTAAACCGGCACACAGGCCACAGACTTTGGACATGCCTGCAATAGCATAAAAAACTTCACATGTAGAATGGATACAAAATCACAAAATACAATGTATATGCCTATTTATACATGCATATGCATATCCAAGTCAGTTAGCTCCTTCTTCAGGGTTAGCTCTGCCAATAGTGGCCCAGATTCAAGAAGCTATCGCGCCCGCGCAACCATAGGTTGCGCGGCGCAATAGCAGTTTTGCTCCCGCGTAGCGAATGCCCCTGATTCAGGAACATCGCTACGCGGACTGCAGCCTAAGATATGACAGGCATAAGCCTCCTTATGCCTTCATATCTTAGGCTGCATTCTTGCGTTGGCCGCTAGGGGGCGCGGCCATTGTGATCGGCGTATAGTATGCAAATAGCATACTATCACCGATTCACAAAACTTGCCCGGGCCCAGCGCACGCCAGGTACGGAGTTTCCGTACGGCGGCTTTAGCGTAAGGCTGCCCCTTCTCATAGTAGGGGCAGCCAATGCTAAAGTATAGCCGCCCTTCCCGCTCGTGAAATTTGAATTTCACGTCGTTTACGTAAGTGATTCGTGAATGGCGCTGGACGCCATTCACGTTCACTTAGAAGCAAATGACGTCCTTGCGACGTCATTTGCCGCAATGCACGTCAGGAAAGTTTCCCGACGGAGCATGCGCTGTTCGCTCAGCGTGGGAGCGCGCCTAATTTAAATGATTCCCACCCCCGGCGGGATCATTTACATTAGGCGCCCTTACGCAGGGCAAATTAGCATAGCGCCCGCGCAATTTACGGAGCTACTGCTCCGTGAATCGCGGGCAAGTCGAAATATTTGCGTGGGCGCAGAGCAAAAATCGTTGCCCTTTGCCTACGCAAATATTGCGCGGCTCTACCTGAATCTGGGCCAGTGTGATCTGTAGTAAAAATCACAGCATGTTAAAGCATATACACTGGCACCAGGGGCGGACTGACCATTCGGGGCACTCGGCACTGCCCGAGGGCCCTTTAACACTAGGGGGCCCCATCAGGGTTGCCAGGCTCAGTGAAACCAGGGACAATATGTAAAAATCTTTTTTTTTTTTTACATCTGTCCCTGATATGTTTGAAACTGACATGCTTTTAATGTGAAAATCACAAGATTTTAGCCTCTGCACTGCCTCCTGGCCATCTGTAAGCCTGGGGGGCCCATAATCTTCTATTGCACAGGGGCCCCATGAGTTGTCAGTCCACCCCTGACTGGCACCGTACATTACAAAGAGCATATTTATATACTGTACTTACAAACTGTACCCAAGAACCCATTCTACAATGTGAAATCTTTTATGCTATTGAATACAACTTTTTATGGAATTAATAATAAAAGTTTATAGATTTTAAGACAAAAACAATCATTTTCTGAGCCCTTAAAGTCCCACCCAATGGGGGAAATTAAAACGTTTGGTACAATTGCAATATAGGGATGTGGCTGGTATAGCAGAAGAACCTTAAATTTATGCTATGTGTGGGCGTGACGTCATCTAGGCCTGGCTAACCAAGCAGATGAAGAGTCCAAATCTGAAAGGAGATCCAAGAGAAGATGGAAGCATCCGTGACAGCTGAGAGCGCTGACTTTGCAGCACTGGAAGGGATCACTTGGCAGGTAAGTCCACCGTAATGTGCTAATATGCGGCGCATACTAGTACACCATGGCATAAAGCTCCTGGAGGCCCATTTATTGTTCTTATATGTGGAGGCTTAATTTCACTTCAGTGGTGGTTTGTGTAGGCAAACTATGAAATATGTTTGGAATATTGCTGAGGTTTATATCTCATCTCCTGAAAATGTATAATTATCCTTTGAGGTGGGGCTGTGCCCACTAATATTTTTTTTTGCATGGCTTAAAGAAGAAACAATTGTACTTACCTGACCCTCCTACAGCAGATGGTGCTTCTTCATGCTCTGGTGGTGGACTGTTCCTTGACATCATCACATCCAAAGCAGGCTTATGCTTTGGTTTTGATAAAGTCAGGATGCTAGACTGCTGGTGCACGGGGAACAAGACGCTGCAGGTAGGAGTGGCGGATCGGGTAAATCTTCTTTTTTTTCATTTTCCGTAGACCAAAATGAGCAAATAAACCTCTTCAATGCAGACATTGGCTTTGGCTTTAGAATTATATTGTGTACAAGACAGAATGGGCAGAAACAAAACTGAGCCTTATGGAGAAAAGTGAGTCACATAGTCGGCTGCAGGTAGCTGCTTTAGAATCAGTTTGCACTCATAGGCCCGGATTCACATAGCACTTACGCCGACATATCTCAAGATACGCCACGTAAGTACAAATGTGCGCCGTCGTATCTGTGTGTGCCAGACCCACAAACTAAGATACGCCTAAAAATAGGCTTCATCCCGGCGGCGTAACTTGCCTACGCCAGCGTAGTGTGGGCGCATATTTAGGCTGGACGCATGTGGCGCTCCCATTGATTTTATGGCAAACAGGAGGCTCATATTATGCCATCATCTTTCTTTTACTGTCATCCAGCAGCAAGAGAGTTAACAAAAAGAAAAAACGTTACACAGATAGGTATGCAAATGAACACAGGTGTACTGTCCAATCAGGTAACAGGAGTAGTTATAAAGGTGAGGTACAGGTGATACTCTTCCTCTTTCTTGCTGCTCCAGCCAAGATAAGTACATTGAAATTTTTCCTCAGGTGCTTCTACATATATTACATATATATATATATATAACTCATCACATATATATATATTTTATTCATATGCTGCAGAGTTTCCCTGCAACCCTGCGCTTATCACAGTTTGCAGGGCTGTACTTTTTATCATTAACAGCAGTCCCAGCATTACCCTCCCCCCTTCTATTCACTATCTCCCCAGGTGGTCTCCTCACCATTCCATTACCCCTGCTTACAGCACACTTTCCTCACAGCTGGTGCTCAGCTGTGGTGCGGTCCCGCGTGAATTCGCAGCCAGACACGCAGTGTGTCTCCTCACTGCGCTGCAGCGCTGCTATACCGCCGTTCCCTGACAGAAAATTTTCTGTCAGAGACACAGGCAGGAAGTCCGTTCTCCTGTGTGGGTGTGTGCCTGCCACATACCAGCCCTGAACCCTGTTTAGGTTCAGGGGTGTATGTTTGGCACACACACATAGTAACACATAGTAACACATTTACACAAATTTAAATAAACATATGTTTGTTCATATTGATATATGCATATATATATATATATATGTATATATATACTTTTATATATACACAGTATGTAGATATAGATATATGTATATTTATATATACATATATACTTACACACTTTGAACTGCAGTCAGAATATTAATAATGATTATATATATATGTTTGGGTATACGCTCATAATATATGTGCCCTCTTGCTGACATATATGTTATCTGCTGATACAAAAAATATATATAGTTCTGCTGCACATATTAATTAGTTGTTCTATTATATTTTCTCTTTCAGGATAATTTGTCTTCAGTCAATCACTATGTCTAATAAAGATTCCACTACTGTTACCCCCTCAGATATCCCTGAGGAAAACCCGAAAACCCAATCCATAGTTGATAAATCCATCCAATCTGCTATGCGGACGGCCATATCTTCCATGCATGATTCCATTGCACAATCGGTAGCCATGGCCCTGTCTCAAAGTAAACCTCAGGTTACCCCTCAACCTTTACCTATTACCCCATCTGACATTTATTGGTCAGCGGAGGACTCTACATCCCACACGATTCAGGGATTGAAAAAAGCGGGTAAAGTGTCTCAAAAACGACATCATATATCTCATACCGGTCCCTCCCATTCTAAAAGAATGGTCCTGATGGAGAATCAGGGTGAATCTTCTAAACCTCCTAGTAAAGGAAAGGCTATTGTCAGTGACAAGAGGTCACACGTTATACCCTCTGCCCGGGAGGAGTTGATCTTACAACAGGTAAAAATGGCCTCAAAGAGGCAAAAACCAGACTTTTACCGTACCTCTTCCAGCAATTCTTCTTCTGATGAGGAATCTTTATCAGAAGAAGGAAGAGACTCTGAATACGAGAATGTCTCTGATGCGGAAGAAGGAATACCCCTTGAAAAGGAGGAATCCAAGGATGCTATTATAGACGGCTCTGGTGATCCGTATTTCGACCCAGGTCAAATTAAACATCCCCGTTCAGGGGAATGGGTTACCCATTCCCTAGTTACGAAATTTTTAAGCCTCTGGATCCAGAAACCATTAGATAAGAACGAGGCTAGTAAGTTACGAGCAGAGTGGCCGAGACCGTCCCTCCCAAAGAAATTAGCCAATACACCCGAATTAGACCCTGCACTAGTTAAATTCCTTCTGAAATCAGGAAAAAAAACAAAAAAGGGAGTGGACAGATCATATTGTTTCTGTCAAGATAAATTATTAGACATGTTAGGCCCCTTAGCTAAGATTCTAGATTTAACAGAAGAAGCAGTTTCATCTAACACCGCAATAGATTTAAATGTCCAGAAAGGTTGGGCTCAGCGAGCCATTGTACTATTTGGCAACGCCAATGCGGCCATCTCTAGCGAAAGGAGAAGATCGATTCTAATGAAGCTGGATCCACAGCTTATGCATCTCGCTTCTTCTCAACCATCTTCCATCACCGAGGGTCTACTTTTTGGTGACTCTTTTATTAAAGAGATCAACAAATACGTAGCTCTCTTTTCTTCTTTAGACAAGGCCCAATCATCACTCAAAAAGGTTTTCCAACCAAAAGTTTTTCCCAAAGCGGGGAGACGCATGGGCCGATTTCCCAGCAAATCTTCTACCAAAGGTCATTTCCCCAGAGGCCCTCCCAGATCAGATCACTTTGCCCAACCAGTTAACACCCATCAACAACCCCCATTCTTCCCACAAAGAGGTAGACCTTGGAGAGCGAGAGGCCATCGCGGTTTTCCCAGGTCAAGACCTTCATCTAGTAAGTCCCCATCCGAGGTGTTTTTCCCCAATTCCCCTGGCAGGAAGGATAATGTATTTTTCCAAAATTGGAATATGATAACCTCAGATGCGTGGATTCGGAACACCGTGTTAGGTTACCAGATAGATTTCACCTCTTTACCGACTCAAAGTCAGGATCCTATTCCAATAAGGTTCTCAGAAGAGGACAAAAAGCTCATCTCACTGGAGATAAAAGAGCTTTACTCCAAAGGGGCCATAGTTCAAGTTCCCTTACAAACTCCAGGTTTTGTGAGCAACCTGTTCCTGGTCAAAAAGAAGGATGGAGGTTTCAGACCAGTAATAAATCTGAAATACCTAAACAATTTCGTCCATTACCGCCATTTCAAAATGGAAGGTATTCACCTGTTAAAAGACCTTTTATTACAAGGGGACTGGTTGGCAAAAATAGATCTGAAAGATGCCTATCTTTCAGTGCACATGCACGAGAATTCCCAACCATTTCTTAAATTCCTGTGGCAAAACAAGAAATGGCAATTCACCAGTCTTCCATTCGGTCTGTCATCTGCCCCCTGGTGCTTTACGAAACTACTGAAACCAGTAGTAGCAGCTCTAAGGAGCAGGGGTGTTCGTCTAATAATATATTTAGATGACATTTTGATCATGGCACAATCACTTCAGACTATTCATTTACACATTCAATGGACGATATCTCTTCTGAACATGCTGGGATTCATAATCAATTACAAGAAATCCATCCTAACCCCTTCAAAGGAGGTAGAATTTCTGGGTTTTCTTGTCAATACCCAACTATCCCTTCTGAGTCTTCCAAACAGGAAATGGAAGACGATCAGAAGACAGATTCGCTCAGTCCTGAACAAAAGTCAAATATCTCTTCGGACAATTGCAAGGATTGTCGGTCTATTATCAGCTTCCATTCAAGCGATATTTCCGGCACCTCTACACTACAGAGCACTGCAGAGGCTAAAAGCCCAATATCTAAGAGACGGCTTGGCATACTCCGACGAGATAACACTAACTCCGGACACCAAAGAAGAATTACTTTGGTGGCTGACTCACATCCAGATGTGGAATGGGAAGACTATCTTCCATCCACATCTGGATTTAATAATAGAATCAGACGCAAGCAACTCAGGTTGGGGTGCTCGCTGCGGCCCTCTTACAACAGGAGGGAAATGGTCTCCAGACGAAGCTCTGTTACATATCAATTGTCTCGAACTCTTAGCGGGAGCATTTGCTCTCAAGAGTTTTGCGAGAGACAGATCCGATTGTTGTATTGTACTGCGGATATGTTGTCCATGCGCAGTAGAATACAACAATCGCTTAGGAGGTACAAAATCCAAACTTTTGGCGAACATTGCAAAGGATTTTTGGCATTTTTGCCTGGACAAGAACATTATATTGAAGGCGGAATACATCCCAGGCCTATCCAATTCCATTGCAGACTGTAATTCCCGTTATCTAACAGATTCCAGCGATTGGATGTTGAACCAGACAATTTTTCAACATCTAAATTCCCTGTGGGGTCCTTTCCAGATAGATCTGTTTGCATCACGCCTGAACAGACAGATTCCAACATATTTCAGTTGGCGTCCAGACCCAGAAGCATTGGGGACAGATGCCCTTCCACAAATTTGGCCGAAAGGAACATCTTACGCTTTCCCTCCCTTTGCTCTAATATCAAGGGTTCTCCTTCTGACACGTTACCTGGAATCGAACATAGTTCTGATTACTGGCCATCCCAAACATGGTTCCCTCAGGCTCTGGAGATGAGCATAGACTACCCACGATTACTCCCAGTATTCCCTTCTATTCTACTAGACCCATTTCAGAATCCTCATCCTCTAATAATCTCAGGAGTTCTTTCCCTAGTAGCCTGGAAGATATCAAGCAATCGGGAATTATCTCAGAACTTTCGCAGACATCTAGAGACATCTTATCAGAGGCCTGGGCTCCAGGAACCAAAACAGCTTACAGATCAGCCTGGAAATTTTGGTCTAATTGGTGCATGCTAAGGGATCTGGATCCCTTACATGCACCTCTCCCTCACATATTCAATTTCCTATCTGACGCTTTTTCTTCCGGCAAGGCCTACAGAACTATTAACGTATACCGTTCAGCCATTTCCTCGAGTCACTCCCCCATAGATTCTATACCAATAGGGAAACACCCATTGGTCTGCAAATTAATGAAAGGCATGAAATTCAAAAGACCTCCTAAACCCAAATATATTTCTACTTGGGATGTATCCATACTCTTAAATTTTCCTGGGGCGATAATGAGAATCTGTCTTTAAAACATCTATCTTTCAAACTAACAGTACTACTTTGTCTCATCTCCCTTAAAAGAGTAGCGGATGTAAAAGCCCTAGATATATCCCGTAGACAATTCTCTCCCCAGGGTGTTCAATTTTCCATTTTCAGACGCACAAAGACCAACTTACATTCGGTCTTCTATCCGGCTTTTCTCTTCAATCCAAACCTTTGTGTAGTCCAATGTCTAAAAACCTATGAAACCAAATCTCAACCTTTTAGAGACCCTGATTCATCTCATATACTAATTTCCTACTGCAAACCCTTCCATCCAGTTTCCTCACCCACCTTAGCTAGATGGGTGAGATAAACCATGGATTTGGCGGCATTGACATTTCCATATTTGGCGCCCACTCCACCAGAGGTGCAATGGCCACTAAGGTATTTCAATCAGGTGGTTCTCTATCAGATTTAATGCGAACCGCAAACTGGTCTTCAGAATCCACCTTTAAGAATTTCTGTTTTAGACCTGAATCTGATGTGTCTATGAATGTATTATAACTATAGGTTGTATGTTTATTTAATGATCTAGTGTATACAGCTTTGAACAAGCATAATATGAGCCTCCTGTTTGCCATAAAATTTGAGATTTTCCTACCCTCGGGGACGGAAAATATGGATTTTATTAAAAACAGGAGGCGAATATTATCCCACCCTTATACCCTACCCTTCAAGATTTATTTTGCTCTTACATAATGTATTCTTTTTCAGCTTAAACACGCCTATTCTACTGTGGACTTCATGACATATTGAAGAATGAGTTCCAATTCAAGTTGCTCCAATTAGTTTCCAGTTCGAGGTTATTTCCAATCTAGTTTTATCATCAAGAAAGAGGAAGAGTATCACCTGTACCTCACCTTTATAACTACTCCTGTTACCTGATTGGACAGTACACTTGTGTTCATTTGCATACCTATCTGTGTAACGTTTTTTCTTTTTGTTAACTCTCTTGCTGCTAGATGACAGTAAAAGAAAGATGATAGCATAATATTCGCCTCCTGTTTTTAATAAAATCCATATTTTCCGTCCCCGAGGGTAGGAAAATCTCAAATTTTCTATTCAAATATGCAAATGAGAAAAATATGGCGATTCACAAACGTACGTGCGCCCAACGCAGGCTACGAGATGTGCACGTAAGTTGTACGTCTGGCGTAAAGTTATGCCCCATAAAGGAGGTGTAACTCCGCAGCACACATGCAAAGGTGCACCAGGGAATACAAGCCGGCGTATTTTACGTAGTTTACGTTGGACGTGTGTGTGGCTGGGCGTAGGTTACGTTCACGCCGTAGGCATTGATCCAGCGTAGTTTAGGCAGTTGTTTCGACGTGGTTGTGAGCATGCACAGAGGGATGCGTCCACGTCCCTGCGCATGCGCAGTTCGTGATACGTATCTGTCTGGTGCTCGGACCATTATTTGCATGGCTCACGCCCACTTCCACATACGCCGACTTACGCCTTCGAAACCCAGCGCAGTTTTGGGAGCACTGGCTTTGTGAATTCCATGCTTGCCTCTCTGCGCTGCATCGGCGTAGCGTATATTATTTGCGCTACGGCGGTGTAATGTGCGCCCGCTCTCTGTGAATCCGGGCCAATTTGTTTTTTATGAGCTCATTATGAGTTTATATCTTTTCTCATTGTTTTTATTATCTACTAGGTAGAGTCACCAATATAAATGATTTTGTTTCTCTTGTTACTAGCATGTTAAAACTGTATTATGTTGCCATGTCTTTAACTGTAAAAGAAAGTCATTAGAAAACTGTGAATTAAATATATCAGTGCCAAACTTAATATTATCTAAAAATTGTTATTTAAAATCTAATTGTGTTTTTTTTGTAGATTAGAGAAGGAAGAAAAATAATGTTCACAGCAGGGTGCTCGCACTACCAGTTACGGTATAATTCTGCATACAAAAATGACCTATAAGTAGTAAACACAAAATCACTTTCCCTTTAACAGCAATAAAGTTCTCAGCTGGAACACTATTTTTTTTTTTTTTTTAGCAATTTTGATTTATTCCTAATTTTGTTAAACTAATACATTTGCGTTGTCTATCTGAGGCACACGATGGTGACGCACAGTTAATGCACTCCTACCAGGAAAGCAGTCAGGATGGCATCAGTTTCAATTTATGCTCACAAGTATTTTAATTAAACAGAATCGATATAGAAATACATTGTTTTAGGAGTTTACAGTGGCAGATTACAACATGAAAATGTCTGATTCATTTAGCTTGGCTGAATTTTAATAGCACATAGCATTTTTACATACTTTAGAAAGCAATTAAAAACTGACACAATAAACACTTGCCTGGCTTTAAAAAGCTGCATCTTTACAAGTATTAGCAAATTAGATTTCATTTTTTTTTTTTTCATAAAATTCAAAATACATATTCATAAGTTGTCTCTACATTAACATATTGGAATTTATTTTGGTAACTTAGTCATACAAATACAGTAGCTAAATGTTTATATAGTGTACTAGCTTTACAATGTGTAGAAGGTAGAGGACTCATAGACATTGGTTAAGGTAAATGTAAACCCTTAGTGCAGGGATATGCAATTAGCGGACCTCCAGCTGTTGCAAAACTACAAGTCCCATCATGCTTCTGACTCTGGTGTCATGCTTGTGGCTGTCAGAGTCTTGCTATGCCTCATGGGAATTGTAGTTCTGCAACAGCTGGAGGTCCGCTAATTGCATATCCCCGCCTTAGTGGATGGAATTTAACCATTTGCTGACTGGGCCATGGCCGAAAGACGGCTACAGCGCGGTTGGCTTATTCTGGGAGGGTGTCCTCCCAGAACCGCGTTCCTGCGTGCCCCTTAGGGGCGCACACCCGCGAATGTCCGTGACCTTTGGGTCCTCCAGACCCTGCACATCACAGAATGAGGTAAAGGGCCAATGACGATCAGTTGTAAACAAACTGGAGCATGTCCGGTGCAGCTACTTTTTGAATGGAAGCCAAGCCACTAGTTTTTGGCGGTGCCAGCCAGTGGCGGAACTACCGCCATAGCAACCCATGCGGGCGCTATGGGGCCCGCAGCCGAGTGAGGATCAGGGGGGCCCGGTGAAGTGAAGAGAGAGGAGAGGAAGAGGCGAGCTGAGGGCCCCATGGCCACTAGGGGGCCCCATCAGGGTTGCCAGCCTTGGTAAAAGCAGGGACAGTTTGTTGGTATCAGTGTTTTCTGACATCTATCACTGAATTGGCCACTACCGACATCATTTTGATGTACAAATCTCGAGATTGTACTGCCCCGCCTCTTCACTGCCTTCTCAGCCAATGGGAGCACAGTGTACACTCCCCCTTCTCCAGCGCGGCTTTTTTGACATAGGAGCAGGAGATGCCGACTGCTGGAGAGATGAGAGGGAGGAGGGGACAGCCTGCAGTGTGGGGTGGATTGCTGCCTCATAAAAGGTAAGCAGGAAGAATTGTATTATCAGTGCTTACCTATCCTGGTGAGGAGGGGGAGGGGGGAGGCTGTGTAGCAGGGCTCCTCTTGCTGTTAGATCGTTTTTCTGTGTGTGAGAAGTGCCATGCTTCTGTGCTGAACTTCTCCAATCTCTGCTACATCTCCCTACTCATCACCTGCCCACCAATACACAGGCACAGCCTCCTCCTCCTCTCCTGTACTACCACATCCTATGTCTGTGAGCTGCTGGGGCACTACAAGTACCAGCATGGCAGAAGGGGCAGGAGCAGTGTGTTCTATCAGGATGATTTTTGGAAAAAAAAGTGCTGGTGTGTGTATATATCGATAAATATATATCTATATATACACACACCAGCACTTTTTTCCCCAAAAATCATCCTGATAGAACACACTGCTCCTGCCCCTTCTGCCATGCTGGTACTTGTAGTGCCCCAGCAGCTCACATGTGGTAATACAGGAGAGGAGGAGGCTGTGCCTGTGTATTGGTGGGCAGGTGATGAGTAGGGAGATGTAGCAGAGATTGGAGAAGTTCAGCACAGAAGCATGGCACTTCTCACTATATATATATATATATATATATATATATATATATATATATATATATATACACTGTGTATGTATACAGTGCATGTGTGTGTGTGTATACCAGGGGGCGGTCCATCCATTAAGGGCACCACCCCCTCTATGTAGAATGTATAGATTCATGCATTGCATGAATCTATCCATGGCCACCCCCAATTCAGGTGTCCATCCCCTTTTAGGACGCTGGGTGCCTAAATTGCGGGGGGGGGGGGTTTGAAGCATCTAATTAGAGCCCTAGGCTCTAATAGGCTTCACATTAGGGTGGGCTTGGAGCGCAGAGCACTCAGAGCCCATCCAGGTGGGTTTAGAAAAGCAAATTAATGTTTGCTTTTCTAACAATGAACCGGCTCTCCGCCAATCAGGAAGTGCGGGTATGATACCCATCATGTGATTGGCTGAAAGGACAGGCGCTCCTATTGGACGCCTAGCAGGAGAAAAGAAGAGGTGCAGGGAGTAAGCAGCTCGCCGCTGCCCGTCCCACATCTCACCGCCGTCACCCACTGCCTTACCTGCCACCAAGATGGGGCAAGTGTTGGTCAGACAACGGGGGGGGGGTGCTGAGGGTCACAGTGGCTGCATTTAATGGCACGGTGGCTGCATCTGTGCCCCATCAAATGCAGCCAACTGTGCCCCATGTGGGGGGGGGGGGGGCGGAGGGTCACAGTGGCTGCATTTGATGGGGCACAGTTGGCGGCATTTGATGGGGCACAGTTGGCGGCATTTGATGGGGCACAGTTGGCTGCATTTGATGGGGCACAGTTGGCTGCATTTGATGGGGCACTGTGAGGCTGCAATTGTTTGCCCATGAGAGGTTTCTGGTGAATTTAGTGGGTCACCAACTCTAAGCCACTCAGCATGTCACGGAGCTTGGTGCCTCTCCGCATGGGTTTGCCCACATTCATGTTGCATAAAAAAAAAGATGGTGGCCATCTCTAAGCCTGGGGGCCCCATAATCTCCTATTGCCCGGGGGCCCCATGAGTTGTCAGTCCGCCCCTGGCTGTCCGTATCAGCAGAGAGCGGAATTGCCCGCTGTAATAGCTTTCATTATAACTTCCAGTGTTCCCGGGGCTCATGTCACATAGCTCCACCTCTTGGTCCGGCACCTTTGATCGACAGAACGCCGGTCCAGTGTCGGACATGTGACGTCATCAAAGGCGTTGGGCTAAGAGGTGGGGCTATGTGACGATGAGCCCCGTGAAGTCGGGAAATTCAAATGAAAGCTATTACAACGGGCAATCCCGCTCTCTGCTGATCCGGCCGGCTTGCCTCTTCCTCTGCACATGTGAGGCTGTATTGGGCACATGCAGGCCAGGCTGTATTGGGCACAGGCAATGCTGTATTGGGCACAGGTCACGCTATATGGGGCACAGGCAGTTCAGACTGTATTGGGCGCAGGCCAGGCTGTATGGGGCACAGGTCACGCTGTATGGGGCACAGGTCACGCTGCATTGACACTAGGGCGGCTCTGGGGGGCCCCATACAACATTTTGCTATGGGGCCCTGTGATTTCTAGTTACGCTCCTGGTGCCAGCGGTGGTGCGGCCTCACCCATTCCCCAGATCAGAAGTGGAGACAAGAAGGAGTGAGGACAGTCGTGACTGTGACATTGTGTGTGTGACTGTGAGGGGAAAATAAAAAGGCAGAGGAGGACATTACTATGTGACCCATGGAAGTCCATATTGTACTGTACTATACCTACAGGCTGACTCCAGACTGCACCATACTGTATATCCAGGCATACACTGCACTGTGCAATATGTATATATTTATATATATACCCACGCTCACACTGCACATCAAGGTTCGGATTGCACTGCATTACATATATAAGCTCACATTGAACTGCATTTTACAGTATATGCTCACACATTGCTCAGTACGGTACATACAATCTCACACTTTATGGTGCTGCATACGCAGGTCTATACCACCCTTACTGGCAGTGAGGGTCCACCTCCTGTATTATGTCCGCAGCCTCTGTCTACCTCCTGTATCATTTCTTCAGCCTCATTCTGCCTCTACTATCATGTTCACAGCCTCAGTCCACCTCCTGTATCATGTCCGCAAGCCTCTGTTCACCTCCTGTATCATGTCTGCAGCCTCTGTCCCCCTCCTGTATTATGTCCGCAGCTTCTGTCCACCTCCTGTATCATGTCCGCAAGCCTCTATTCACCTCCTGTATTATGTCTGCAGCCTATGTCCACCTCCTGTATTTTGTCCGCAGCCTCTGTCCACCTCCTGTATTATGTCCGCAGCCTCTGTCCACCTCCTGTATCATGTCCGTAGCCTCTGTCCACCTCCTGTATCATACCTACAGCATCTGTCCACCTCCTTTATCATGTCCGCAGCCTCTGTCCCCCTCCTGTATTATGTCCTCAGCTTCTGTCCACCTCCTGTATCATGTCCGCAGCCTCTGTCCACCTCCTGCATCATGTCTGCAGCATCTGTCCACCTCCTGTAACATGTATGCAGCTTCTGTCCACCTCCTGTATCATGTCCGCAGCCCCTGTTCACCTCCTGTATTATCTCCACAGTCTCTGTCCACATCCTGTATCATATCTACATTCTATTCCCACTTCCTGTATCATGACCGTAACCTCTGTTCACTTCCTGTATCATTTACACAGCCTCTAATCTATCTTTTGTATCATGCCCGCAGTCTCTGACCATTGCTTGTCTTTTATTATGTCTGCAGTCTCTGAGGGGGAGTCTGGAGAGGAGTCAAGAGTGGGAGTGCATCTGGAATGGGGGAAATGGGAGAAGTCAGATGTGTGTGGACTGTGGAGAGAACATTATAGGATAAAACCAGAGCCATTAAGCTGGAACCATCTGACTAAGCCCTGCACAATGCACCTGAGAGGAGGTCAGTGACCACGCCACCAGGCCAGTCTAAAAAGGGGTGGGGTTGCTGATGTAAGGAGGGAGTGAATACAATAATGTAAGGGGGTACTGATATAAAATGTCCCCCCTATATTAGTAACCACCGCTCTTAACTTATTGTATTCACTCTGCGGAAGATGGTCTCTAGTCACCAGAGTGCCCCCCACATCAGAGTTCCTGGCATTCCCCTTTACATCAGAATCTGCAGGATTCCCCCTTACAGTGGAAGGGCAATGCTGCAGACTCTTATGTAAGTGGGAACTGGTAAAGGGATGTAAAGGGAACCCAGTGGACTATGATATAAGATGCTCTCTGGTCACCAGAGCCTCCCCCTCTTACATCAGAGTTTCCCCTTAGATACTGATATGCAGCATCCCCCTTTACATAAAAGTTCCCTTTCACTGTAAGTTGGAATCCTGCAGACTGATGTAAGGGGGAACTCTGTGCTGGCTGGCTTAAATTACCCTGACCTTCATGTAAATGGAGTAATATGATTTTTGACTTTTGTTTAACTTAAACACATTTCTAATAGCACTAGCTATATGTTTATAGTTTAAATATTGATATTTTCACTGTTTAGCATGAAAACTGTAATTTTAGGTACTTTTTAGCAGTGTCAGTAAAAAATGCGGCTCTATCAGCAAATTTCATGATTTCTGCCTGTAAAAAGATGGTGCCGGCTGTAAATTTAGGCATCCTGCCAGTAAATTTCACTTCGGGGGTTGGCAACACTGGTGCAAGGAGAGGGGGAGCCGGGTGCTTATCCATGCTCCATTCATCCCTGGCTCAACCATGCTCCATCCATCCGTGGCTCATCCATGCTCCATCTCTGCTCATCCATGCTCCACCCATGCTAAATCTATGCTCATCCATGCTCCATCTGTTCTCATCCATGCTCCATCTGTTCTTATCCATGCTCCATCTGTGCTCCATCTGTGCTCAATCCCTGCTCATCCATGCTCCATTCATGCTCCATCTGTTCTCATCCATGCTCCATCTGTGCTTATGCATGCTCCATCTGTGCTCATCCATTCTCCATCCATGCTCCATCCATGCTCATCCATGCTCCATCCATGCTCATCCATGCTCCATCCATGCCCATCCATGCTCCATCCATGCTCATCCATGCTCCATCCAGGCTTTTATAATATCTGGGTAAAGAAGTAGTCAACTTAGTGCAAAAAATGGGCTCCCCACAGGTTAATGCAACAATGGGCTAATATGCACTGCATACTAGCACATTATGTCAGACTTACCTTTTAAATGGAGCCCTCCAGAGGTGCAATGTTACTGCTGCAGGTACTTCCATCCAGTGGTGTACCTAACACATCTGGCACCCATTTTATTTTTCCCACTACCTCCCAACCCACCCCTAACAAAAGATCTGTTCTGAGAAACTAAAGCAGTGAACATAGCGCTGTGCTGAAATGTTGTCAAACTGTTAAATGTTTGAAGGGCTTAAAGAGGCATAGTTAAATAACACCTAAGCATGCTCCCCTAATACTCAGCACACATATGACTTTTGCCCGCAAAATATTCTTTATTGATGAAGCCACAAGCAAGAGTTAAGAAACATGTACAAACCTCAGCAGACTAATTTTAATAAAGTATAACTGTTAATTTCTGCACAAATACAGGGCCAGATTCACAGAAAAAGTACGCCGGAGTATCTGCTGATACTCCGGCGTCCTTTTAAATTTGCCGCGTCGTATCTTGATTTGGAATTCTCAAACCAAGATACGACGGCTTCTGGCTTCGATCCGACAGGCGTACGGCTTTGTACGCCTTCGGATCGTAGGTGTAATACTTTTGCGGCCGCTGGGTAGAGTTCTCGTCGTTTTCCGCGTCGGGTATGCTAATTAGCTGTTTATGGCGATCCACGAAGGTACGCGTGTTTGTCGCATTCTCTTACGTCGTCGCTAGTCGGCTTTTCCCGGCGTAAATTTACGGCTGCTATTTAGGTGGTGTAAAATTAGACCAGCCATGTTAAAGTATTGGTGTCGTTCCCGCGTCGAAACCCCCCCCAAAACCCCCCTTCTCCAGTATACACCCCACAGTACAGAAACCCTTGTCTTCCTCTAGTACAGACACCATCTTCTTCAGTATACAACCCACAGTACAGAAACAGAATAGAGAAACAACTGCCTCCCTGTGTATAGACATCCCTTTCTCCTGTATATACCCCACATTAAAGAAACTGCTTGTTGAACTTTTAATAAAATAATTATTTTATGCTGGAAGTGCCACCACCCCTTTCTTCATCATTCTGCATCTTTTGGTTCTGGACAAAGGCTGGCACCTGGCTTGCTTTATAGTAGTGGAGACCTTATGATTTGCCTAGAATGATACAATTTGTTTGTTTCACTACGTTTGCAAGCCTTATTATAAGCTTACTTGTAGGTACAAGTTAAAAAAAAAATAGGAAATCGTACTTACCTAGGTGAATGCAGCATCAGTCAGATGTTGCATCTGTCCTCCGACATCTCTAAGATTGAGAACTGAGCGATCAAAGACCACTGATTGCTCTCTTCTCAGAGCTCCGTGAGTAGAAAGCTGGTGACTGTCAATCACTGGCTCTCTGCTCTAACCCCCCCGGCGCTTAATGAAGCACTGAGCTGTGGAGCAGGTGGGAGCAGCTGACTCAGGCTCTCAGCAGCTCATTGAGAGAGCCAGGTGCTGGTTTTAGGGCTGTGGATGGATCTCAACTTTATTGTCCTGATTTTGCCCCATCCTGGACCGGGTCTGTGACGTCAGCCGACAGCAGACTTCAGCCCGCTGTCTGCTAAAAAACTGTCACAGGAGTGCAGTTTGTTCCCAGGAAAAGCTTTGGCTGTACTTCACTTTTAACTACGGCTTTAATTTGGTAAAGCACC
Source organism: Rana temporaria (assembly GCF_905171775.1). Lineage (NCBI taxonomy): Eukaryota > Metazoa > Chordata > Amphibia > Anura > Ranidae > Rana > Rana temporaria. The sequence continues at coordinate 231,602,296 of NC_053493.1, read as the reverse complement.
ATATGTCAAAAACAATATACTTTTTTAACCTCTTGACCACCGCCCCAAAGACGTCCTCTTTTTAAAGATGGATATCTCGGTAACGGCAGCAGCTGCTGCCACAACCGAGATAACTGAGATATCCATCTCTTCAGTGGGTGGTGGTGTACACGATAAAGGTGGTCTCCGCGGCGGATTCGCCATGAGATCACCGTTATCGGTGGCGGGAGAGAGCCCCCACTTTTGCCGCTCTACCGCAACCCTCCGCCGCTTACCGGAGCTTAGCGGAGCCGGGGGCGATCGGGTCCATTCAGCAGCTGACTGGGGTTGCGAGTGAGGGAAAAATGTCCTTCACCCTTCCCCATAGCTCTGCTGGGCGGAAGTGACGTGAAGTTTTTGTCATTTGAAAAAATGACAGTTTCAATTTTTTTTTCTTTTTTTTGCATTTAAGTCTAAATATGAGATCTGAGGTCTTTTTGACCCCAGATCTCATATTTAAGAGGACCTGTCATGCTTTTTTCTATTACAAGGGATGTTTACATTCCTTGTAATAGGAATAAAAGTGATCAATTTTTATTTTATTTTTTTATTTCAGTGTAAAAAATTATTAACTAAATAAAATTACACCGAGTTATATAGATAGGATGATATAGTGTAGGAAGGATAATGAGCAAAGGGAGATACAATATGTGACGGAATTTCAGAGATAGGGGAGGGTGGGAGGGTAGGGTCATGGGATGGGGGTGGGATGTGGGTGGGAGGAGGGCGTGTTCGGCTAGGGGAAATTAATGTATTTATTCACGTATTCAAATATTTTTTTGTCTCTTTTGTATATTTATTGACATATTACATTTAAATGCACTTTTGCAATAACAAAAACGATTCCAACCATGATGTGAACTTAGGAGACTGCGAATGAACGCAAATTGATTAAGTCTCCTGATAGTTCTCTGAGGCGAAAAAAAAAAAAAAAAAAAAAAACGAAATAAAATTAAATAAGAAAAAAAAAAATTTGTTTTAAAGCGCCCCGTCCAGACGAGCTCGCGCACAGAAGCGAAAGCATACACGAGTAGCGCCCGCATATGAAAACGATGGTCAAATCACACAAGTAAGGTATCGCCGCGATCATTAGAGCAAGAGCAATAATTCTAGCCCTAGACCTCCTCTGTAACTCAAAAAATGCAACCTGTAGGATTTTTTAAACGTCGCCTATCGAGATTTTTAAGGGTAAAAGTTTGATGTCATGCCACGAGCGGGTGCAATTTTTAAGCGTGACATGTTGGGTATCATTTTACTCAGCGTAACATTATCTTTCACAATATATAAAAAAATTGGGCAAAATTTATTGTTGTCTTATTTTTTAATTAAAAAAAGTGTTTTTTTCCAAAAAAAGTGCGCTTGTAAGACTGCTGCACAAATACAATGTGACAAAAAGTATTGCAATGACTGCCATTTTATTCTCTAGGGTGTTAGAAAAAAATATATATAATGTTTTGGGGTTTTAAGTAATTTTCTAGCAAAAAAAACTGTTTTAGTCTCGTAAACACCAAATTTGAAAAACAAGCCCGGTGGGAAAGAGGTTCAATAATGGATTACTGTTTTCACCCTGTTATTCATCTTTCTGTGTTGCATTTCAGTGCTGCTGACTATTCTGGCCAATAGAATGAGTTTATGCGCATATACTTCTAAATGCCATATGCCTGTAATTGCACGTGATTAGATGCCAAAATGAGCATTTTTATGTTTCTGGCAGAAAAATCCAGAATAAACAGAAGTGGTTTAATGTGCCTGTGAGCATGAGTCCCTAGACTTGCAGCAAGCTAAAGTCAAAGCATACCACTGGGCAGCATGACTCCACTGCACATTTTCTCCACTTTTTATATTCAAATCCTGAAATGTAGAGAATGTTCTTTGGCCAGCACATGTATATACCCTTTGATATGAAATTTAGAAAAAAAAATGTACATATACACCCCCCACCTCAAGTTACATCACAAAATATATTGTATGTACATTATACATAGCTTTAATAAATTACAGATAAACAGGTTATGATTATTTCAATTGTATTCTGGCGGTTCATTCTTTCCAGGTATAGGGTCACAACTATTTTTTCAGTCTCTTCCCTTCTAATTAAACTATGCCTCTTTTATCACATGCCAAAATTCTGAAATCTGACATTGTCACTTTTTCTTTCTACCTCTTATCTGCTCTTACAACTGTCTCCTCTTCTCCTAGCTCTATCATCAAATACTATGCTCTCTTTTTATTCCACATCCACTGCCCATCACTCAGTGTAACTTTGCAGCTAGCTGCTTCAAATATTGTACCTAATTAAGGTCCCTATACCATTCTAGCTTGCCCTCACCAATGCTTAATGTTCACCTCTAGCAGCAAGTAGAACAGCGGTATCTTGACGCCTGCTCCCTGTCACCCAGAAGTTCTACTAAGTGCTTATTTGCCATATGTAATACGCGCCTGCTATACATTTGTCTCTCTGATGCTGCATGCCTTCATTCAATGGAGCAGTGGAAAAATTAACAGCTCAAAAGACATTATCAGGGAAAATGATATAATACAACAATGGCATTGAACTAAATATATCCCAACTCTGCTAAAAAGCATCTTCACAGTAGGACGTATCAATAGTAAAAACTATTTTAAAGGTCATATATTTCATGATAGAAAAACTTTTGATTTACAATTTCGGGTTTCCATTGCTAATTGGTACATACTGTGGGCTAGATTCAGATAGCCCTGCGTAATGTTGTGTGGGCGTAACATATCTCCGATACGTTACGCCGCCGTAAATTAGGGCGCAAGTTCCGTATTCAGGAAGAACTTGCGCCCTAAGTTACGGCGGCGTAACGTATGTGGTCCGGCGTAAGCCCGCCTAATTCAAATTTGAATGATGTGGGCGTGTTTTATCCAAATTTACTGTGACCCCACGTATTTGACGTTTTTGAAAGAATCCCAGTGCGCATGCTCGAAATTACGCCGCAAATCATCAATGCTTAAGACGTGAACGTAACTTACGTACAGCCCTATTCGTGAACGACTTACGCAAACGACGTAAAAATTCAAGAATTTGACGCGGGAACGGCGTCCATACTTAACATTGCGTACGCCTCATATAGCAGGAGTAACCTTACGCCGGAAAAAGCCTAACGTAAACGATGTAAAAAAATGCCCTGGGCGTACGTACGTTTGTGAATCGGCGTATCTACCTAATTAGCATATTCCTCGCGTAAATCTACGGAAGCGCCACCTAGCGGCCAGCGTAAATATGCAACTAAGATACAACGGCGTAAGAGACTTACGCCAGTCGGATCTTAGCCAAATTTCGGCGTATCTTGCTTTCTGAATACAGAAAGAAGATACGCCGGCGTAAATTATTTCTGAATCTAGCCCTGTATGTCTATGATCACTATTTAATCTCTATACCTATGCTCATACTCTTTTAAAGATATTCGTTTTTCAATAGATTACCAGGTTGCTTAAAAAAAGCAAAACAAAATAAAACATTTAGTTTAAGAGTCAGCTACATTGACTGCAAATGACTGCCTCGGTTACCACTACACCATAGATTCAGCAACTTGGCACTGGTTGGCATTCTTTGGAGAAGAGAAAACCACTGGCTGTTTTGTTCTGAAATCTATTGAATGGCAAGTTTACTGAATCATGTGTGCTGTTGGCTGCAAAAACCCATTGAAATGGGCAGGTTTATTGAAAGAGCTTATGGCTATAAAAGCCCACTGACATTGATTTATTTTTAGCAAGATGCTTCTAGGGTAGACAAAGCATTCCTTTGTATCGAGAGGAGGTCAACCAATGCTCCTTGGTCCACACCAGGCTTTGAATTGGTAAAACTAAAGAGGCCCAGATGAATGGGGACCACAGTAATGTACATGATGATTACATTAGCCTGATGTCTCTGTGTTCAAAGAAAGTTACACATTTAACTAAATTGCCTTAAGAAATATTCTATATTGTCATTATGTTAAACAATATTCCCTTATGCAAAAGAAGGGAAAGGGTCTGTTTCCTTAAAGTGATTGTAAAGTCAGAAGGTTTTTTATCTTATTGCATTCTTTGCATTAAGATAAAAAGCCTTCTGTGTGTCGCAGCCCCTCCCATCCCCCCTAAAACTTACCTGAGCCCCATCTAGACCCAGCGATGTTGCATAAGACAATCGGCTGGCTGGGACTCTCCTCCTTATTGGCTGATACAGCAGCACAGTGCCATTGGCTCCTGCTGCTGTCAATTAAAGTCAGTCAGTCAATGGGGAGAGAAAGGGGGTCGGGCCGGGCTGCGCCTCCGTGTCTGAAAGGACACAAGGAGCTGTAACTTGGCACGGGTGCCCCTATAGCAAGCTTCCTGATTGGCCAGGAGAAGAATTGGGAAGCCAATATTAAATCACTATTTCACACAACTGGGTGGGCTCAATGTGCAGTTGCCCAGATCTCACCCTTTTTTGTAGCCAATAAGAGTTTCTTGCTCTAATCAAATGTTTAAAAAAAAAACCTTATTGGAATCCATGCGTCCGGTGCCCTGCATGTAAATTAGTGGGGTCCCGCCCATGTGTCCCGTGTACAGGCCACCACTGGTACCCAATGTTTCCAGGTTGCAGGAAAACAGATTTTTGCCAGTTGCAAGAAAATCATAGTGATTTAAGTTTGAAATATAAAGATCAATTTTAATACCAGAATGCCAGGGTGAGGGTGCACTTGTGGTAATCTGATTTTGAGCACAGCATACTAGCACATTAGGGCAGACTTAGCTTCTAGCTTGACTCCACTTTCCCTCCAGCTTCTTCCAGAACTGGTGTCTTCTTCCTTTGTCCAGTGGGTGTCCACTAATTATGTACTGTCATTTTTACACACGTGTACTGCAGTTGCACTATCCTGACACCTGGCTCCATTCTCAGCATCTTACAGAGTGGAGGGGAAGGAGAAGTAGTTTTATTGTCTGTGGAGTCACATAAAGTCTCTTCTACCCAAAAAAATATGCATATGTCAGTTGTACAGGTTTTCTTTTTCTTTTTAGCCAGTGGATTTCTCCTTTAAGTCCCGAAGCTAGACATTTTAGGAAATACGTAACTTAACTTTAGTCTCATGCAAGATACATATATATATATATATATATATATATATTTTATATATATATATATATATATATATATATATATATATATATATTAGGAGCTTTTCCTTTGTGGCAATGTTCAAAGTTTACTTTAATGTTAATTTAAAAAAACACATTCTATAAATGTGGACTGGAAAGCAATTTAACAAATCTTTTTGTTACTGTAGGAATGGTGTTGAAATATCTTTACTTGTTTTAAGATAGAACAAAAAGAAAGATGTACTAAAATAGAATTTTCATTCTAGTGTAATGAATAATACATAGAACCAGAACTCTGGAGAATTGCCCCTTTTCAGCTTCCATAGAGTAAACCGAATACACCTTTTATATCATTGGATAGGTGCAGGAGAAGATAGAAAAATTGTGCATACTTGATTCTTCTGTCCTTGACCCAGAAAGGTGAGGCGCATTCTTTGAAATAATAAGCATAATGACAGCAGCAATTTACAAACATCCCTATTGAATAGCTGAAGACATTTACTTCAACCAGTAGTAAGAAAAAAAAAACTTAAAATTCTGACCTGTTCTACAAAACTCTCAAGAGATAATATAGATATAGAGCTAACCTCCATCAACACAGTATATGCATTAAACATCTGACAGCGTGATCACCTTGTATACTGTTTAATGAATGACTGAAACAACGGAATCAGAGGATATCAAGGAGTCAACAGGTGGATATTCTGAAAAGAGAGTGCGACCATTGATGATTTTAGGTGCATGAATATAAGTTTTTTGGGGGGGCTGCACTGAAGGTGATGGGTGTAGGAAGTTTTATAGGAGTCTTTATTTGCACAAACTGGAACAAAGAAACTCTTAAGCCCCGTACACACGATTTTCTATCGGAAATTCCGACCGTGTGTATGCCCCATCGGAGTAATTCCATCAAAAATTCAGATGAATGCCATCGGAGTTTAGATAGAGAACATGTTTTATTTTACTCTGATGGAATTCCGATGTGATTTTGGTCAGACAGAGGTCCAATCGTGTGTACGAGCTTAACAGGCACACAAAAACCTTAGGACAATTTTTTTATAAAGAAACTCTTTAATTACAAATGCTTTTCTGTCTGAGACTACCTTAAAATACATAAAACCATTAGTGCACTTTCAACAACTGATTGGATCACTTACTGAGTATGCAGCTTCTTTATCCTTTAATCCTTGCCTATATTCCAGTTTAGGCTGGTGCCATGAGCCTCAGGTTTTCTGTTTTAGGGTGACTACTTTCTCTTGCACTGTTTTATGAAGCCACTCTTGCATGCAGGGACTAAAGCTGTGTATGCCTAAAATAGAAATGCACAGCTCCATAGCCTAAAATGGGAGGACACTCCCATACTACATCCCCCCCCCCCGCTCAAGCTACCACACTGACTGGAGACCAGGGTTAGGAATGCATGCAGGATTCTCCCAGCAGCGTATATGTCATCAGATGAGGTGGTCATCCTCTGGCTGACATACACATACATATAGCCGGCTACTCCTGATCTCTTACGAGAACCACAACCAGGCTGAGGTCAATCAGCTGCTAGGTACTATCTTGTTAGAAGTTGATACACAAGACAGGAGCTACTTACTGCTTCAGGCTAGTATGTTGCATAGCGAGCCTGAAGCCCTCTACACACGCTCTGTTTTCCCGGCGGTAAAAGGCTACTGGGAAAATCAAGGGGAAAGCCGAGAACCTGGCAGGAAAACTGCCATTAGAGATTTGGCCAGGAATCCCAGCCGTGTTTGTGCTCCATCGGCACTGCCTCGCAGTGTTTCTCATAGGAAAGTATTAGTAAGTCTGGTGGAAAAAAAAACACCGGAAATCCCAACAGGAAATTAGAGAGCAGGTTCTCTATTTTCCCGCCGGGATTCCCGGCTGTTTTCCTGTCAGGAAAACTATGAAAAAGCATACACACATCCGGTTTTCCCGACCAAAAGCTCTCTTGGCAGTTTTTCTGGCAGGAAACACGGTCGTGTGTACGGGGCTTTACATGGAGAGGATAGACCTGCAGACAGTATTCATTTCATGTTTTTGCACTGTTATTAGTGTTTATGGTATTTATATCCAGTTTAACATATGATGTGTCACACACTATATCACCCTGGTTTACCTGAGGCTGTATTGGGTATCCTGGCTAGCACTGCTGTCTGTCTTGATTGTCAATCAGCTGCTTTAAGCACACACATGTAGCAGTATTGCATAGTAGGCTGGACTCAGCAGACACAGCAGGAGCATTGCAACGAGACTAAGCAGCAGGATAAATATATCCAGTTTAGCCAGCATGCAATACGTGGTTTTTCATCGTGCCTAGGCTATTATGTTTTAGAGAAATTCTACCTAGACCAGACCTTATAGGTTAAAGGGGGGAGCAGAGATTGTAGTATAGAGGGACTGTAGCGAAGGGGTAGGTATCCTTTGCTGTATCCTTTGTGGTGTTTTGGTTTGGAGACCAGGGTTGGCAACCGTCAGTAAATTTAAAGACAGTTCGTAAAAATCTGTGAATATCAGAGGCTGATAATTATTCATGCTGTGTTGACTCTTTAAGTGTAAACGAGGCAAATTACTTGTTATAGGTATTGTCAGTGTTTTCATATTGTGTTTATACTGTTTAAATATCGATTGTATTCGCTTTTAATAGGAGTTCTGCCATTTTTCAGGGTGTCAGTAAAAAATGGGCTCTGTCAGTAAATTTTCCTAGTTTTGTCAATAAAAAATGCAGCGGGAGGTTGGCAACACTGCCGGACTGCAAGCAACGCCCATCCCATTTCCAACAGGAAGTGAGCAGTGAGCAGTCAGTGTCAGTTCAGTGAGGGAGTAGGACGCTTCCCGACGAGTCTGCTCTCTCCAGGGACCAGACAGATAGCCAGCTAGACACCGCAGATAGGCAGGCAGGCTCCTACAATCTTTTGCTGCATGAATCAACTTGCAGCCCATAGGACCGGCTCCTTCCTTCCCCTCGTCAGCACTTCTCTTCAGGTAAGACCCTGTCTTTCAGGGCCATCTTTCCACCCCCAGGAATCGCTAGTGACCGTCCTTTTCAGGACAGCCACTCCAGCGATCCAAATTGCGGCTGTTTACCTTCTCTTAGAGCCGCATGCACCCCAAGCAGTCACCCACAATCACCCCGGCCACCCGCCGCGCATAGCAGCGCTTTTTTCTTGCGATTTGTGGCTTTTTTCCGCATCCGCGCCAGACCAGGCCTTAATCGCGGCCGCCGCAATTAGGAAAGACCGCGGCTTCAACCGTGGCCAAGCGGCGCGCCACAAAAAGGAGCACTGACAGCCTGTAAATTTTTCCTAGAACTGTCAGGGATCATCCCCCTATCACTGGAGGATCCCATCCTCCCCTGGATTAACAACCAGGTCATACCCACCAAGCCAAACAGCCCCCAAACCTGAGGCCTGTGGCCTGGTCGGCGGCCATCTTGGTACTCCTCAGCTACAGTGACACTCTTCTTCCCCCCCCATTCCTAACAGTACTTGATCCAGGGTTTCGTCCGATCGCCTTTCAGGGATCAGGAAGGAATTTTTTTCCCTGCGGCAGCACATTGGCTTAGCACTGCCAGGGTTTTTTTGCCTTCCTCTGGACCAAGGCCCAAGCGAGAGGATTCAGCGAATCTTCCCTCTATTGCAACTACCCCCCCCCCCCCGGTGACTGGCAACAATGGTTAAACTGCGATACTCTGCAGAAACGATTTGGGGTCTGAGACAATTCGCAACAGTATTACCAGCCGTCACCAAAAAGGCCTTAAAAATAGACCAACTTTTGAGATTCGATCGACGATCGACCATCAAAAATTTCAACCATTTAACCCAGCGCAAGCATATATCATGTGCTTTGATCAACACAAGATCGGCAGTAAAACACCGATCAGAAATCCACGATTTCTTACTACAAAACGATCTAGACTGCTTCTTTATCACAGAAAGCTGGCTTTCAGACGACTGCAACACCATTCTTGGAGAATTCTGGAAAACAGAATAGGGCAAAAAGGAGGAGGCCTGGCGGTGATCCATAAGTTTCATATTGCAATCACTAAGCCGGTCCTTCAAAATCCTCTTCCATTTATGGAAACCCTTACTCTTCAACTTCAAACTAACCCCCAGGAGACTGTTCACATTCTCCTCTGCTATAGGCCACCTGGGCCAAAATCGCAGCTTCTACCATCATTAACAGAGTTCATATCCACTTATACCCTTAACAGCAAACATCTTTTGCTGCTCGGGGACTTCAATCTGTGGGCCAACTCCTCACAGGATCCCATTGCGGATGCCTGCATGGATCACCTGGAAGGATTAGGACGACAGCAACTTATATGCGGACCCACGCATGCTTCAGGTCACACACTCGACCTAATTTTCAGACAAAATCTGAAAATAAACATTTTGGCAAATGAACCTTTGCCATGGACAGACCACCATGCAATTAGTTTCATAGTTTCCAAAATTCCACCAGTCATAAAAGCACCCAAGCCGGTGACAATACACTGGGCTAGATCTCAGAAGAAGCTCCATTCGGAACTCTTCAAATCTACCTTGGGAAACCGAATCAAAACTATTCATCCTCAGTTAGCAGCCTCAGATACACTGGATGCCATAAATGCAGCTCTGCTACAGTCAGCCGACTTAGTAGCACCGAAACGCAAAGTCCGCATCCGGAAAAAAAAGTCCGGCTGGTTCAACAACCAGCTGTCCCTACTGAAGCAAGAGCGCAGAAGGGCGGAAGCCGCCTGGAAAAGAAGCCCTTCAGAAGATCACCTCATCATCTACAAGGCAATAACAACACGATATCATAAAGAAATCTTCAAAGCCAAGAAACATCATTTTTCTATGACGATTAACAGCGCCATGAACCGCCCCCGAGAACTCTTCAAGATGGTCACCCAGACCATGAATCCGGGATGTCTTGAAGTCCCCAATTCAGACACCCAAGAGTTCTGTAATGAACTATCGGATTTCTTCATCGACAAAATCGAAAGAATCCGGGTAAGTATTCTGCAAAATAATACCCCCCTCAGCCCCCCCTTCAATCAACTACAAAACACCAACAGAAACCTTCTACAATCAACTAAGTTCACTCTGGAACCCATCTCCATCGACACCACCAAAAATATCATTGGTGCGTTGCGTAACAGCACAGCACCCAATGACATCATTCCCACTAAGCTGCTGAAGGAATGTGCCGACATTCTGGCGCCTCCCATCACACAGCTTATAAATCAGTCATTTAATGAAGGCATAGTGCCATCCCTGCTGAAAGAGGGCACAATCCAGCCCATCTTGAAAAAACCTAACCTGGATCCCAAGGACCCAACTCACCGCCGCCCCATAACAGGCCTAAATATTCTCTCCAAGATAATGGAGAAAATAGTGGTACAACAGCTGCAACAGCATCTGGATACCCACAATTTACTCGATCCATTTCAATCAGGTTTCCATCCCGGACACGGGACAGAAACGGCCTTACTCAAAATATGGGACGATGCCCTCGAGGCCGCAGACGAGGGAGAATCCTGTCTCCTGGTTCTGCTGGACTTAAGCGCAGCCTTTGACACAGTAGACCACAAAATGTTACTGATGCGACTAGCCGAGGTAGCCAGAATCGCAGAAGGTGATTTACCATGGTTTTCCTCCTTTCTTGAAAACCGATCACAAACAGTGAAACTGGGATCTTTCACGTCGGAAAAACGCACGGTGCCATGTGGAGTCCCCCAAGGATCCCCCCTGTCACCGGTGCTGTTCAACATCTATCTTCGCCCTCTCTTTGATATTATCAGTAGCCAAGAACTACTTTATCACTCTTATGCAGACGATACGCAACTGTATTTTCGCATCTGCAACAAAAAGGATCATCATCTCAGTTGATGGACACCGCCGCCCATTCTGGGCCAAATTATCACCCCTAGCTCCAAAGTCAAAAGTCTAGGAGTCATTTTTGACACCTTCATGACAATGGACGCACAAATAGGGTCAGTAGTCAGCGGATCGCACCATTTGTTGCGCCTACTACGCAGACTTATTCCATTTATCCCCAAAGAAGACGTAGCAGTCGTGGTGGGAACAATCGTGAATTCCAGACTGGACTATGCAAATGCCCTTTACCTCGGGCTCCCAAAGTACCAAATCGCTCGTCTGCAAGTCGTACAGAATACGGCCGCCAGACTGGTGACTGGGAAAAGGACATGGGAATCAATCTCACCTTCGCTGAAAACCCTTCACTGGTTGCCAGTAAAAGACAGAATTGTATTTAAAGCACTCTGCCTAACACACAAGTGCATCCATGGGAAGGCTCCACAATATCTTTGCGACAAGATAGAACCTCACAATTCTAATCGCGTTCTGCGATCCACTGACCAAAATCTGGTCAAGGTTTCAAAAACCAAATACAAGTCCAAAGGAGAAAGAAGGTTTGCTTTTCAAGGTCCGAGACTATGGAACGCTTTACCAACCAGCGTTCGGTTGGAGGAAAACCACCTGACTTTCAGAAGACGGATAAAAACTCTGCTCTTTTGATGTCATGAGACACGAAACATCAAGCGCCCAGAGGCGATTCAGTTTGCATGTGCCGCGCTATATAAGTTTTTCATTCATTCATTCATTCAATGAGAAATAATTTGAATAGTTTACTGGGGAATGCTTATTTTATTGTGTTTAATGTGTTAAGCTAAAAAATGCTAGGGGTTTAAAGTGGTTGTAAACCCATTTAAAAAAAAAAACCTGCAAGACAAAGGCATAATGAGCTAGTATGACTAGTATACAAGCTCATTATGCATTACTTACCTTAGATCGAAGCCCCCAATGCCGTCCTCGTCTCCCCCTCCAGCCGCAGCCATCTCTCCCGGAGGTTACTTCTGGGTATCGCAGCTCCGGCGCTGTGATTGGCGGGGGGGGGGGGTTTACAACCATTTTAATACTACTTTTAAAGAAGAACTTTAATCTGAAGACTTTGGGACTATTTAGCAACCAGCAACTGTTGAAACAACGAACACTTTGATCAGGAGTATGTAACATATAGGACAGCACACAGAGTGCATCAGATAGCATTATGTAACATGGTGCCCCTTACATTACAATGGGACAAAAAAAGGTTTGGCATCATTGGTCAGTGGTAGAAAAATATTGCCCCACAGTTAGAAGTCTGTGGGAGAAAACAATGTCCAGCAGAATCAGTGGGAGAAACATGTTTGGGGTTATTGGTCAGTGGGAAGGAAAACCAGCACCATCGCATCATTGGTCAGTGGGAGAAAAATGGCTGGCATTAGCATATACTGGAAGGAAAAAAAATGCACCGGCATCAGTGGTAGTAGCATCATCAAGAATAGGTAATCCAGTGTGAGAGTGGGAAAAAGGATAGCTGATGAGTTGGTCAGATATAAATATCTTGCCATATACAGTATATTGTAGGAATTAGCTTCAAGTGGAGAGTTTCCCAAGGACTCGGTCTACACAGCAGAATGTGTTTAGGGCTTTATGCCCACTTCTATATATCCAAAAATAAAAGTAATACTGTTTTGCCCACCAAGGGGTTGTTTAGCATAACAGGAAACACAACGATTTACCAGCCCCCTGGCTGTATTATCATATAGCTCTGTCTATTCCTCTTCAAGACATAGCTGCCCCAGTCTCAGCCTTCCTGGTGAACTGATTCCATTTGTCACAACACTACACCTGTTGTCTGCCCACACACAGACTGCTACATGCTTAGTGTTGACACACTGGCGTGGCAAGGATGACCTCTGTCGCTTTACAATGTTCAACTCTCTCACACACACACACTCACATCAGTCTGGCTTGGTGACATGTCTGGACTGGACTTTGTGAAAACCTTTTGTGAGAAACACCTAAACATCTGCCTGTGTCCAATAAGTTTCACTCCTTTTCAGGGGACCCTTTCCCTACTGAATAAAAACACTAATGCACTGAATATATATATATATATATATATATATATATATATATATATATATATATATATATATATATACATATATATACATACACTGCTCAAAAAAATTAAAGGAACACTTTGAAAACATATCAGATCTCAATGGGCAAAAATCTCATGCGGGATATATATACTGATATGGACTGGGTAATGTGTTAGGAATGAAAGGATGGCACATCATTTGATGGAAATTAAAATTATCCACCTACAGAGGGCTGAATTCAAAGACACCCAATTAAAAATTCAAGATTATGCAGCAAGCTAGTCCATTTTGCTGAAATTTCATTGCAACAACTCAAAATGGTCCTCAGTAGTTTGTATGGCCCCCAAGTGCTTGAATGCATGCCTGACAATGTCAGGGCATGCTCCTAATGAGACAACGGATGGTGTTCTGGGATATTTCCTCCCAGATCTGGACCAGAGCATCACTGAGCTCCTGAACAGACTGAGGTGCAACCTGGCGGCACTGGATGGACCGAAACATAATGTCCCAGAGGTGTTCTTTTGGCTTTAGGTCAGGTGAGCGTGGGGGCCATTCAATGGTATCCATTTCTTCATCCTCCAGGAACTGGCTACATGCTCTCTCCACATGAGGCCGTGCATTGTCGTGCACCAGGAGGAACCCAGGACCCACTGCACCAGCGTAGGGTCTGACAATGAGTCCAAGGATTTCATCCCGATACCTAATGCCAGTCAAGGTGCCATTGTGTAGCCTGTAGAGGTCTGTGCGTCACTCCATGGATATGCCTCCCCAGAACATCACTGACCCACCACCAAACCGGTCATGCTGAACGATGTTACAGGCAGCATAAAGTTCTCTGCGGCTTCTCCAGACCCTTTCACGTCTGTCACATATGCTCAGGGTGAACCTGCTCTCATCTGTGAAAAGCATGGGGCACCAGTGACAGACCTGCCAATTCTGGTTTTCAATGGAAAATGCCAATCGAGCTCCACAGTGTCCGACAGTGAGCGCAGAGCACACTAGAGGATGTCGGGCCCTCAGGCCACCCCCATGAAGTCTGTTTCTGATTGTCTGGTCAGAGACATTCACACCAGTGGCCTGATGGAGGTCATTTTGTAGGGCTCTGGCAGTGCTCATTCTGTTCCTCCTTGCGCAAAGGAGCAGATAACAGTCCTGCTGATGGGTTAAGGACCATCTACGGCTCTGTCCAGCTCTCCTAGAGTAACTGCCTGTCTCCTGGAATCTCCTCCATGCTCTTGAGACTGTGCTGGGAGATACGGCAAACCTTCTGGCAATGACACGTATTGATGTGCCATCCTGGAGGAGTTGGACTGCCTGTGCCACCTTTATATGGTCCAAGTATCGCCTTGTGCTACCAGTAGTGACACTGACCCTAGCCAAATGCAAAACTAGTGAAAAACAGTCAGAAAAGATGAGTTGGGAAAAAAATGTCAGACACCTCCACCTGAAAAAACATTCCTGTTTAAATTAACAGCAAAGCAGCTGAACCTGATTAACAAACCCCTCTGTATACCCCCCCCCTCTGCTACTTAACTGACCAGATCAAGACATCCAGTGCTTGAAGCAGCAAAGCAACCCCAAAACATCAGTGAACCTCCACCATGTTTGACTGTAGGGACTGTATTCTTTTCTTTAAAGTCCTCATTTCTTTTTTCTGATACAGTAGAATAATGGGTGTTACCAAAAAGCTATCATTTTGTTTCGTCTGTCCACATCACTTTCTTTTAAAAGGATTTTGGCTTCCTCCGGTAAGTTTTGGCAAACTTCAATCTGGCTTTTTTTATGTTTCTATGTCAACAGTGGGGTCCTCTTGGATCTCCTAACATAGCGTCCCTTTTCATAAAGTGCAAGCTGAAACAGTTGTACCCTGTGCCTGAAGGTCAGTTTGAATCTGTCTGGAAGTTGAGTGAGGTTCTTTATCCACCATTCAAACAATCCTTTGTTGCAATCTTTTATCATTTTCTCTTATACTTAGTGGTCCTTATTCTTTTTGGTTATAGTTTGGAATTAACAGTGAAGCAAATACCTATGCCATGTTATGCTTTATGCGATATGACATATTTGGATATTTCTACCTATTGTATAATTGTGTTTTAATTGTGTTTTAAGCACCATCCAGCGAAGACTTTCCAAAACAACAGGACTAAGGCAGGCAACGGTTTCAGCGATGCAGCCCTCCACGGACTGGACGGTCCTCAAAACACTGCAAAAACATACACAAGAACAACTATTTATTAAAAGTGACATAACAGTGCTATACTCATGCTAGAGCTCTAAGGAACAGGTTCTGTACCCTAAAGAGCGTAAGATTTTCCACCATGTGGCCATAGGGTCACCCGCCCACAGCTGAAGTGTTGTATATGTCAAGCTTGATTTTATTCTTACTATAACACTGTTATGTGCTTTTAATACATGGTTTTGGTGGTAACGCACTAGGCATTTGTGCCCTCGTGTGTATGTTTTTGCTGAATTTATTTTTTTGTTTGTTTGTTTGTTTTTATATTTAATATACAACGGTATTGCAAAAAATATTATGTAGTGTTTTTACTATAAATAGGAGTTAACCGCTTGCCGACCACCCACCGTTGTTTTACGGCGGCAGGTAATATAATGTGATTTTGCATTGCGCCCCCTGCTCGCCCCTGGTTCAGATGCGAGTACCCTGCAGGTGCGATCACCACCGGGCACCCGCGATCGCTCGTGACAGAGCGAGAACTGGGAGTTGTTCGTGTAAACACACAGCTGCTGGTTCTTTCAGGGGGAGAAATTACTGATCGTATGTTCTTACAATGTATGAACAGGGATCTGTCATTTCCCCTAGTCAGTCTCACCCCCCTTCAGTTAGAACACAACGAGGGAACCTAATTAACCCCGTGATCACCCCCTAGTGTTAACCCCTTCCCTGCCAGTGACATTTTTACAGTAATCAATGCATTTTTATAGCACTGATCGCTATAAAAATGCCAATGGTCCCAAAAATGTGTCAAAAGTGTCCGATGTGTCCGCCATAAGGTCGCAGTATCGATAAATTACCGCCGCCATTACTAGTAAAAAAAATATTTATAAAAATGCCATAAAACTATCCCCTATTTTGTAGACGCTATAACTTTTGCGCAAACCAATCAATAAACGCTTATTGCGTTTTTTTTACGAACAATATGTAGAACGATACGTATAGGTCTAAACAGAGGAAAAAATATATTTTTTATATATTTGTGGGGGATATTTATTATAGCAAAAAGTTTAAATATTCATTTTTTTTTCAAAATTGTCGCTCTATTTTTGTTTATAGAGCAAAAAATAAAAACCACAGAGGTGATGAAATACCACCAAAAGAAATCTCTATTTGTGGGGAAAAAAGGACGCCAATTTTGTTTGGGAGCCACGTCGCACGACAGCGCAATTGTCAGTTAAAGTGACGCAGTGCCGAATCGCAAAAAGTGGCCCGGTCATTGACCAGCAAAATGGTCCGGGGCTGAAGTGACAATTTCTCCCTTTAATTTCTTGTCCTGATGTCATCGGCAAAAAAAGAAGGGGGTTGGCTGTTGGCCAAACACATCACCAGCACACATAATAGTGTGCTAGGATGTGCTAACAATGTGTTTCAACAGATTTTTATAATTTATTTTTTTGTTTTTATTATTACATGCTCAGAATGCACAGAAATAGAACGGAATGGGGCAGATCCACGTAGCGTGGCGCATATTCCTGCCGGGCGTAGCGTATCTAAGATACACTACGCCGCTGTAACGGCGGTGTAGTGTATCTTTGGCGGCGTAAGGGCGCGCAATTCAAAACGATGTGATGGGGGCGTGTTTTATGTAAATACATTGTGACCCGACGTAAACAACGTTTTTTTTTAACAGGGCATGCGCCGTCCGTGGGGGTATCCCAGTGCGCATGCTGGAAATTAAACCTGAACAAGCCAATGCTTACGACGATGACGTCATTCTACGCAAATCCCTATTCGCGAACGACTTACGCAAACGCCGTAAAAATTCAAATTTCGACGCGGGAACGACAGCCATACTTAACATTGAGTACGCCACCATATAGCAGCTTTAACTATATACTGGGAAAAGTCGAACGCAAACGATGTAAAAAAATGCGCCGGCCGCACATACGTTCGTGGATCGCCGTAACTAGCTAATTTGCGTACTCGACGAGGAATTCGACGGAAACGCCACCTAGCGGCCGGCGGAAAAATGCACCTAAGGTCCGACAGCGTACTAAGACGTACGCCTGTCGGATCGATCCCAGATGCAGTCGTATCTTGTTTTGTAGATACAAAACAAAGATACGACGCGGGAACTTTAAAATTACGCGGCGTATCAATAGATACGCCGGCGTAATTCTTTTGTGGATCTGCCCCAATGTGTCTACAAATAGACTGCAACACAATGCACTAAAAAAAAAAAATATAATAATAAAAAACATAGGGCCAGATTCAGAAAGATCAGCGGATCTTTCTGCTGGCGTACGTTACGCCGCTGTAACTTTGGGCGCAAGTTCTGTATTCAGAAAGAACTTGCGCCCTTAGTTACGGCGGCGTAACGTATGTGTTGCGGCGTAAGGCCGCCTAATTCAAATGGGGATGTTGGGGACGTGTTTTATTTAAATTGTACTTGACCCCGCGTTTTTGACGTATTTTTTGAACGGCGCATGCGCCGTCCGTAAAATATCCCAGTATTTCCCAGCCGCAAGGACGTATTGGATTTGACGTGAACGTAAATGACGTAAAGCTGTATTCGCGAACGACTTACG
Source organism: Rana temporaria (assembly GCF_905171775.1). Taxonomy (NCBI): domain Eukaryota; kingdom Metazoa; phylum Chordata; class Amphibia; order Anura; family Ranidae; genus Rana; species Rana temporaria. The sequence goes on along the minus strand of NC_053493.1, from coordinate 231,584,493 downwards.
CAAACGACGTAAAAAATTTCAAAACTCGGCGCGGGAACGACGGACATACTTAACATTAGCTACGCCTCCTATAGCACTGGTAACTATATGCCGAAAAAAGCCGAACGTAAACGACGTAAAAAAATGCGCCGGCGGGACGTACGTTTCTAAATATTCCTCGCGTAAACATACGGAAGTGCCACCTAGCGGCCAGCCTGAAAATGCAGCCTAAGATACGACGGTGTAAGACACTTACACCTGTCGGATCTTAGGGAAATCTATGCGTAACTGATTCTATGAATCAGGCGCATAGATACGACCTCCCGCACTCAGAGATACGACGGCGTATCAGGAGATACGTCGTCGTATCTTGTATCTGAATATGGTCTTTTGTGAACTCATAAAAACAATATAGCCCATTTTACAAGCATTACTGTACAGCTGAATATATCAGAACTGTAGGAATGGATATAAACTTTTCTTTCTTAGGTTTCACCATCACCTCTGCTATGGTTTGACCTTTTTTAAGATTAAGAAATACAGCCTAATGTATGAGTGAGCCAAGTCTCATAATTACGGACACAACTCCATACCACCATTATAGCAGGAGGAGAGAGGTATGAAATTTCATTTCTCACCAAAGAAAAATCCCCGAACAACAAATGCTGATAAATGACAGCGTATTTCAAAGCTGATTGGTTGGTATGAGTAAAAAAGATGTTTTTCTTAAAGAATGCTTTTCATCCATCATCTCAGGCAATGGAAGTTTTAGTAAATAATCTTACCATATGAAGCATGAATGCCATTAAAAACTCTTTTACATAAAGTATTTTTTTTTAAAACGATGTCATTTATAATGTTTAAGCTATTTGCCACATGAACACTTTTACTCATTTGTTGCTGGTAATTAACTTTAACACTACCATTGCTTGTGATGTAATGAGCCCAAGCATCAGGTTGTGCCTGGTCACCTTAAAGTGTAAATGAAAACAATGAGCTTTTCTTATTTGCGCTCTTTTGGTCTGTTAAATACCTGTATACCATAAAAAATAATTTTGTTTTATCTCCTCGATAAGTATAAGCATATTGATTGATCCTGCCAGGACACTCGTCCCAGCTATTGTGTAGAGCTAAAAAAACAACTTTCCCCATGCTAATTTGTGTGTGTGTGTGTGTGTGTGTGTGTGGGGGGGGGGGGGGGGGGTTCTAAGGTGACAACACTGCTCCTCCATAGATACAGGAAGTGTGTGTTGTCCCCCCAGAACAGGAAGTGTTTTACTCACAAGATGGTCAGATTGCCAAACAAAAATGCAGTCACCACATTTTACATTTTATTCTTGGGTTTAAATACACTTTAACCGCTTGCCGACCAGCCACCATCATTATACAGCGGCAGTTTGGCTCTGCTGTGTGAACTGCCATAGATGGACAGCTGTCAGTACATGGAAGAACAGGAAGTATTTTACTCACAAGATGGTCAGATTGCCAAGCAAAAATGCAGTCACCACATTCTAAATTTTATTCTTGGGTTTAGGTACACTTTAACCGATTGCCGACCAGCCGCCGTCATTATACAGCGGCAGTTTGGCTCTGCCGTGTGAACTGCCATAGATGGACAGCTGTCAGTACATGGAAGAACAGGAAGTGTTTTACTCACAAGATGGTCAGATTGCCAAGCAAAAATGCAGTCACCACATTCTAAATTGTATTCTTGGGTTTAGGTACACTTTAACTGCTTGCCGACCAGCCGCCGTCATTATACAGCGGCAGTTTGGCTCTGCTGTGTGAACTGCCATAGATGGACAGCTGTCAGTATATGGAAGAACAGGAAGTGTTTTACTCACAAGATGGTCAGATTGCCAAGCAAAAATGCAGTCACCACATTCTAAATTTTATTCTTGGGTTTAGATACACTTTAACTGCTTGCCGACCAGCCGCCGTCATTATACGGCGGCAGGTCGGCTCTGCTGCGTGAACCGCCAGCTGTCAGTACATGGAAGATAGCAGGGGCGCGCCGCAGTAGAATGCCTGTGGGTCCAGAAGCCTCAATGTCCACCGGCGACCCGGGAACGCAGTGTACAGAAGCAAAATGGGGATCTGCCTATGTACAAAAGGCGGATCCCCATTCTGCCAGATGACATGCCTGAGAACTTCTGTTCCCAGTGATCAGGAACAGTGATCTCTATCATGTCCCTGGCAGCCCATCCCCCTACAGTTAGAACACACACAGGGAACACACTTAACCCCTTGGATGCCCCCTAGTGTTAACCCCTTCTCTGCATTTTATAGCACTGATCAATGTAATAATGTCACTGGTCCCCAAAAAGTGCCATTTGGGGTTAGATTTGTCCGCTGCACTGTCGCAGTCCCGCTAAGACCCCTTTCACACTGGAGCGGTTTGCAGGTGCTATTGCACTAAAAATAGCACCTGCAAACCGACCCTAAACAGCCGCTTCTGTGTCTCCAGTGTGAAAGCCCAGAGGGAGCGGTGAAGGAGCGGTGTGTATACGGCTCCGTCCCTGCTCCTGCCCATTGAAATCAATGGGACACCGCGGTTATACCGCTGGCAATGCACCTCTGCTTGCAGGAGGTAAAACCGAAATCGGCTTTACTGCCGATGCTGCTCCCGCCCCACTGTGAAAGGGGCCTAAAAATCACTGCCATTACCAGTAAAAACAATAAAAAATAAATAAAAGACCCTAAATCTATCCTATAGTTTGTAGACACGATAACTTTTGCGCAAACCAATCATTATACGCCTATGGTGATTTTTTTTTTTACCAAAAATATGTAACAGAATATATATCCGCCTAAACTGATAAATAAATTAGTTGTTATATATATATATATATATATATATATATATATATATATATTTTTAATGGATATGTATTATAGCAGAAAGTAAAAAAAAAAAAAAAAAATTCCCAAAAGTATATATATAGTTTTTATGGATATGTATTATAGCGCAAAAAAATTAAAATCAAATACCACGAAAAGAAAGCTCTATTTGTGGGAAAAAAAGGAAATCTATCTTTTTGGGTACAGCATCACATGACCACGCAATTATCAGTTAAAACGACGCAGTGCCATATTGCAAGAAATGGCCTGGTCAGGAAGTGGATAAATCCTTCCGGGGCTGAAGGTCATATTTTGATTTACTAAAACTGGAGAGTAGAAAAATTGGGTGCAGATGTGTATGATAGCCAATCATTGTTTAACTTCAGCTTGTTCAATTAAGCCTTAACAAAAAAAAATGGAATCTGATTCTATGCAGAGTTGTACCAAATCCTGCAATCTCCAGGTTTAGCAAATCAACCCCACAGTTTTCACAATACATTTCATAGATTTTTTTTTGTAAGATTGTGTTAATAATTTATAAATTTGTTCATGATATGTTTGGTTTTATTTTTTTTAAAAAACGTACAAACCTAAGAAAACACATATTTTCCAGCGTATAAGACGACTTTCTAACCCCTTAAAATCTTCTTAAAAGTCGGGGGAAGTCTTATACGCCGGTAACCTAACATCTTACCTTCCCAGAATAGCGGCCGTACGATTTTTCAAAAGCCGCGCCTCCGACGTCTTCTGTTCCGTGATAGGCGGAAACAATCAGCTTCCCAGGAGGCACTGTGTTCAGTGTCCGCCTATCACGGAGGGCCTCTCGTCCTGTGTTTAGTGTCCGCCTATCACGGAGGTCCTCTCGTTCCCGGAAGAGAGGGCCTCCATGATAGGCGAACACTGAACACAGTGCCTCCTGGGAAGCTGAATGTTCCGCCTATCACGGAACAGAAGACGTCGGAGGCACGGCTTTTGAAAAATCGTATGGCCGCGATTCTGGTAAGGTAAGATGTTAGGTTACACAGCCGCGATTCGCATGGGATAAGGTAAGGGCACGGTCTGGTCATGTAATGGGGCACGGTCTGGTCATGTAATGGGGCAGGTCTGGTCATGTAATGGGGCACGGTCTGGTCATGTAATGGGGCAGGTCTGGTCATGTAATGGGGCAGGTCTGGTCATGTAATGGGGCACAGTCTGGTCATGTAATGGGGCAGGTCTGGCATGTAATGGGACACAGTCTGGTCATGTAATGGGGCAGGTCTGGCATGTAATGGGGCACAGTCTGGTCATGTAATGGGGCAGGTCTGGCATGTAATAGGGCACAGTCTGGTCATGTAATGGGGCAGGTCTGGTCATGTAATGGGGCACAGTCTGGTCATGTAATGGGGCACAGTCTGGTCATTTAATGGGGCACAGTCTGGTCATGTAATGGGGCACAGTCTGGCATGTAATGGGGCACAGTCTGGCATGTAATGGGGCACATTCTGGCATGTAATGGCATAGTCTGGCATGTAATGGTGGCACCGTGAGGCGAGGCATGACTAGTAGGAAAGGGGGTAGTCTTATACGGTGAGTATATCCCAAAACCAACATTTTGGCTGGAAAATTAGGGGGTCGTCTTATACGCCGAGTCGTCTTATACGCCGGAAAATACGGTAATTACATAATAAACCGTTATTATCATTTTATTCTTGGGTTTAGATAGACTTCAATCCTAGTCATATACTGTATGTCAAGGTCATATTTTAATTTACAATGGTGTTGATTTACTAAAACTGGAGGGTGAAAAATCTGATACATGGTAGCCAATCCGCTTTTAATTTCACCTTGTCCAATTAAACTTTGTCCCAAATGGAAACTACCGTAATTGGTTTCTATGTAGAGCCATGCCATATTTTGTGCTCTCCAGTTTTAGTAAATCAATCCATATGTGTGTTATAGAAATTCTTGCAGCCAATGTATTCAAAATTGCATTCATATTTCCTTTTTTTAACATTTTACTTTTAGAGAATAAATGTATTTCCCCTGATATATCAATAAATGAAACAAGGCTTGCTGGTTAAGCTCAAACATATGACTCTATACACTTGCACTTACGATGTAAGCTAATGAATGTAATAAAATAGTATTAACATGTACGTTTTGTGGAAATTAAATGCCTAACTGCCTGTTGCATTTCCTCTATGCAATCACTCATGGGAAAAATGTGAACTCTTTAATTGTATGCACTTTTGCCTTGTTAAGTGTTTGCATTAATGATTCATAATAATTAAAATGTGAAAAAGCTTGTGTTATCTCCACTTAGTTTGACTGTAGGACACTCACAGAGAATTCCTCCCTAGAGACTTTTCCTAGCCTGAGAAGGTGAATTGAACTTGATTTACAGCGTAATCCAACAGCTGTTATTCTGCTTTCTAAAAAGTATCAAGAGTAGTAGAAGAGGGAGCCGCAGAGATTGCAACGTGTAAAATGCCAAAGTAGGCTCCACATAGACCAAGCTGGTAATACCTTTAAGGTGATCGACAATGTCTTTGGGAGATTTAGGAAATGGAAGTGAAGGAGTGGGAGACAGCTTGAGAATGCATGCCTGGCTTTGTGAGTTGTAGATTAGCTGTTAATATACAGTCATCAGCTAAAGCTTGAATTTATCTTCTTTCCCTCAAACAAGCATTACCTGTGGAGTAAAAACACTAGGGGGTTGAAGGAAGACTGCTTCTCTACCTACGCACTGCTGGTCCTTCTAATATATCATCTTTTTAGCTGTCAGAGAGGAAAATGTACAATAATTAATGGGAACAAGGGACCTGTGATATCCGAATTAACATCCCTATAGTGGCAAGTGCTAAACAAACATTAAATGCTACATACCAGCCTTTAAACATATCCCATACAAAGGTGTCTGCTTTGATTGCTTTACATTGTAGTGATTATCACCATTCAAAAAACCTATACATCATTTTTTTAATAATTTGTCAAAATTTATGCCTGCAAATCCTGTGCTATATTGATTTTAGGTCTCGGACTAGTTTTGTACGACATATGTTTTTATTTTTTTATAAATCTTTTGAAAATATGCATTGCTATTTTGGGTTATAACATTCAGTTATAGTATCAAGCAGGTACTGTATTTATTGGTGTATACACTCACTTTTTTACCCTGAAACTAGAGGATAAACTGTGCCTGCGTGTTATACGCAAAAGTTAGCGTGCGTGTTATACGCCTGTGCGTGCTATATGCCCATAAATACGGTATACTGATTTGAATATATTGAGGTTATTTTACTAAAGGCAAATAGGCTCATTCACTTTGCATGGAACTTTCCCTAGAGCTTAGTGAATGTGATGAAAATTCAACTTGCAAAATATACCCAATCACCGGCAAGGAAATTAAAAAATAAAAATGTATTTTTGCTTGCACATGATTGGATGATGGAAGTCAACAGAGCTTCGCCTTCGCTGAAGCCCCATACACACTATCAGTTTTCCTGATGGTTTTCTCTTCAGGTTTACTTAAACCATGTAGTACAAGGACCTGCCTGATTGCATTCAAATTGAAACGCTTAAGGTTTGACCTCATATTAGATGGTTTTGGTAAACCTGAAGAGAAAACCATCAGGAAAACTGATAGTGTGTATGGGGCTTAAGAGAAATTTCACTTGCAAAGTGAGCAGCCTAATCGCCTTTAGCAAATTAAACACGTTGCCTCCATAGTCTGAGAAATTGTAATGTAAAAATATATATTCTTAAATATATTTTATTGAAGAATCAGTCGACCTATGTGATATATCAATTTTGGTCGATTCTGAAGAGGTTAACTGCTTGACAATTTATTTTATCTCTCAAGGACTTTATTGTTGAGATGCCTGAGTTTGAGTTGCTGGGTCAGCACACTTGCTGTGACTATTATGATGAGTTCCATCTTTGCTGTTGGTTTATTTATTCAATATAATGGAAAATGCAATGTGAAGTACTGGAGTGTGCTTAGGTGCGTAGTGCTCCCAAACTGTGCAGATAGACAAGAATAGTGTTGGGAATGATGAAAGATCTCAGTGTTAGGGTATGCAAGATATACAGTATAAAAAACTAGGGTCTGATTGAGCCAACCAGGCTCCACCTGTATTCAAAATACTACTTTTATGTTGCCTGACCCTTTAAGCTGTCCATTCTTTAAAAAAAAAACTGTATAATGAAGGCTAGCATATATCTGATAAAAATAAGATTCTCCTAAACATGTGGACACAGCTTTGTTCAGTCCTCACTCTACTTCATATACAGTATACACTTATCAGTAGCAGATCCTTTAAGTCCTGTAAGTTGTGAGGTGGGGCTTCCATGGTTTAAACTTGTTTTCCCAGCACACCCCACATGGATTGAGACCTTGAGAGTTTGTTGGCCTAGTCAACAACTCATTGTTGTGTTCTTTAACCACTTCAATACCGGACACTTTTACCCCCTTACTACCCAGGCCAATTTTTCATTGCTGTCACACTTTGAATGACAATTGCACGGTTATGCAACACTGTACCCCTATGACATTTTTATAAAAAAAAAATCAAATAAATAGAGCTTTCTTTTTGATGGTATTTAGTATAAAAAAAAAATCCCCACATTTTGAAAACGAAACATGTTTTTCTTAGTTTCTGTTTTAAAATTTTGCAAATACACTTTTGCTCATAAATGTATGCCAAAATGTATAACGCTACATTTATTTGATGAAAATAACCCAAATCAGTATATATTATTTAGTCTGTAGGAAAGTTATAGTGTCCACAAACTATGGTATATACAGTATGTGAAAATCAATCAATCCTGTACTGACGGCTTATCTAATTTCTCGAGGCCCAAAAATGCCAGAACAGTACAAATTTTTCCAAATGACCCCTATTTGAAAAGTAAACAGTCCAAGGTATTCAGTCAGAGGCATGGCGTGTTTTTTGAAGCTGTAATTTTTTGTCCACATTTTTGGGAAAATCAAGATTAGAAAAAAATATATATTTTTTTGTTTCTCATTTTTTTAAATACTGTCACCAGTGCAGTACAATGTCATCATACGACTGGTGTGGCAGTGATCAGGGACACTGACTGTGAAAAGCTGTGATTGGTTCTGTCTGTACCATGTGATGACTGTGACAAATCACAGATGTAATCACAATAGTAGACAATATAACAAAGCCTTTCATATAACTGCCAAGTTGTTTGCTGTGTTTGGCCACAGCAATCACATGGTACCGGCAGCAGGTCGGTACAGTGATCTGTCATTGGCCATGTCCAGTGGACACAGAGGGGGGACAGATTGCATCAGAGTGTGACCCATTTCTGGGAGGACATCCTCCCAGAACAACAGTGCTCACGTCCAGCCATCATTATACAATAGGCTGGGAAGGAAGGGGTTAAACTATTTTTTAATTAATCAGATCGGACCACCTTCTTCCATTGCACCTGTGGTCCAGTTCTGATGCTCACATGCTTTATGTAGGTACTTTTGGCTATGAGCACCCTGACAGGTCTGCAGCTACACAACCCCACAATCAACAAACTACAGTGCACTGTTTGTTCTAACACTTTTCTTTCAGAACCAGTATTAACTTTTTCAGCAATATAATCTAATAATAATAATAATCTACATAGCTCTTCTATTCGATTTAACTACAGGGGCCAGCCTTTGCTTCCGGGATGTATGCCCTTGGCCGCCCATAACCCTGTCGCTTCCTTGTTGTATTTTTTGTTTCAAGATGCACCAAATATTTTCAAATAGCGAAACGTCTAGACTGCAGGAAGGCCAGTTAAGCACCCAGACTCTTCTACTATGAAGCCATCCTGTTGTCATGGATACAGTATGAAGTTTAACACTGTCCAGCTGAAATACAGTATGTAAAGCCTTCCCTGAAAAAAAGGTTGTCTGCATGGAAGCATATGTTGCTCTAAAACCTGAATATATCTTTCAGCACTGATGGTGCCTTTCCAGATGTGCGAGCTACCCATTCCATATGCACTAATGCACCCCCATACCATCAGAGTTGCAGGCTCTTGAACTGAGTGCTAATAACAAGACAGAATGTCCCTCTCCTCTTTAGTCCAGAGAGGGTGGCACCCAAGGTTGCTAAAAATAATATCACATTTTGAATCATCTGACCACAGAACAGTTTTCCACTTTGCAGCAGACCATTTTAAATGAGCATTTTTTAAATTATGTTTAGATATGGCTTTTTCATGAAAAGTGATTCAACTTGCATTTTCTATGGCGCTGTGAATTGTGTTTACAGACAGTGATTTTTTTAAGTATTCCTGAGCCCATGCAATGATGTCCATCACAGAATCATGCCTGTTTTTAGTGCAGTGCCCGAAGATCAAGGGTATGCAATATTTTGTTTCAGCCTTGTCCATTGCTCACAGAGATTTCTCCAGATTCTCTGAATTTTTTTTACATGTCATTATGTACTGTAGATGATGATATATTTCAAGTTTTTGAAATTTTAAGTTGAGGAACATTATTGTGAAATTGCTTGTCAATTTTTAGATGCTCTTTTTTTATATCCAGGCATGTGACTGACCTGTTGCCAATTACCATATTTAGTTGGAAAATGTTCTTTTGAGCTTTTCCTTGTTAGTACCATCAGTTTTTTGTAGCCCTATCCCAACTTTTTTGAGATGTATTGCTGCCATCAATTTTAAAAGAACTTTATTTTTTTCTTAAAGTGGTACATTTTATCACTTTAAACATTTAACGTGTTTTCTACTTTCTATTGTGAATAAAATATGGGTTTATGAGAAAGAACCGCTGGAAATTTTGATCCTATGTTCACTCAGAGCACACCCAGCCAGGCACACACAATTTCCAGCATCACTGGCTCCAAATAACATTCTAGGGGTTTCTTTTTTAGTTTTTATTGAGAACACTGAACTGGGAAGGGGAGAGGGAGCATGGGAAACCCTGAAAACTATAGAACTGGATAACTTTAGGACTTTGCCTGCACTTCCCACAGGATCTCTATGCTGACAGTAACCTGCACTTCTTCCAGAGTTCAAAAGCTACACATAGTCACTAACTCCTCAGCATTAGTGTTGCATACTCACTCAGTCATAGGAACATCAGTTGCCTCCTACTAAAATCCATTAGCCTCTTCCTAGTAAGAGAAATGTAGACTCACACCACCATAGGACAGGCAGACTCTTTCCCACCAACTTCCTGGCTTTCTCTAGTGAGCTTCTCCAGATCCCACTTGGTTTGCAACTTGCAAACAAGCCCTACAGCTAAGCCTTCAAAAAGCTGACACAGGGACAGAGCCACTGCACAGGGGATCCCCTCCAGCAGAACTGGATCCAGGAACTCTGTAGCTCTGCTCAGGCCCGTCTATTTATGGGCTCTTCCACCACCTTCTGGGCATACCTCCCTAAGGATTGGCTGAAGACTAGGTATGAACCCCCCCCCCCAGTTCGGTTCGCAGCAGAGTATGGGAACAGGCAAAAAATGTGTTCGAACACGCGAACACCGTTAAAGTCTATGGGACGCGAATGTGAAAAATCAAAAGTAATTTTAAAGGTTAATATGCAAGTTATTGTTATGAAAAGTGTTTGGGCCAGGGGACATGTATCAATGCAATTTTTTTTTTTTTTTAAATGACGTTTTTCAGGAGCAGTGATTTTAATAATGCTTAAAGTGAAACAATAAAAGTGAAATATTTCTTTAAATTTCGTACCTGGGGAGTGTCTATAGTCTATAGTATGCCTGTAAAGTGGAGCATTTTTCCCGTGTTTAGAACAGTCCCTGCACAAAATGAAATTTCGAAAGGAAAAAAAGTCATTTAAAACTACTTGCGGCTATAATGAATTGTGGTCCCGGAAATACAGATAAAAGTTATTGAAAAAAACGGAATGGGTTTCCCCCCCAAGTCCATTACCAGGCCACAAACCAAAATGTAAAAAAAAAATTACGGGGTTTCCCGTTGCGTTAAAGGGGGTGTTGTCACCCGTACATGTCACTGGGTAACCCTGCGGCATTTCCCCATTGCATCAGAAGGGACGGGGCCACTCGCGCTCGTGACTGGTGGCCCCACCCTCAGCTATTTTAGAGCTGTCATGGTGGGTGTAGCGTCATTCGGCTGGACATCCTCCCCATGTAGAGGGCATGTGGCCTGGTACATTCAGGAGGGGGTTGCTCTCTCATCCCCCCTCTTTTGCTGTGGCCTGCCAGGTTGCATGCTCGGATAAGGGTCTGGTATGGATTTCTGGGGGGAACCCCACAACATTTTTTTATTTTGGTGCGGGGTTCCCCTTAAAATCCATACCAGACCTGAAGGGTCTTGTATGGATTTTAAGGGGGACTCCTACGCCATTTTTATTTAAAAAATGGCACTGGGTTCCCCTTAATATCCATACCAGACCTGAAGGGCATAGTATGGAATTTGGGGGGACCCCAAGCAATTAGTTTAAAAAAATTGCATTTTTTTCAATTAATTTTATCTGTATTGCCGGGACCGATCGCGAGTAATTTTAAATGACTTTTTTCCGTTAGAAATGTAATTTGTGCAGGGACTGTTCTAAACACAGGAAAAATGCGCCACTTTACAGGCATAATATAGACACCCCCATGTATGTTTTTAAAACTTTTTTTGCATTGATACATGTCCCCTGGGGCAGGACCCAGGTCCCCAAACACTTTTTATGACAATACCATGCATATAAGTCTTTAAAATTAGCACTTTTGATTTCTCCCATAGACTTTTAAAGGGTGTTTCGTGGCTTTCGAATTTGCTGAGAACACCCCAAATTGTTCGCTATTCGACGAATAGGTTAACAGCCGATGTTCGAGTCAAACTCATGTTCGACCCGAACATAAAGCTCATCCCTAGTTACAAACAAGATAGGGTCTGTAGGTTTTTTCGTTCAACTTGAACATCGGGCTCATCCTTACTGGAGACCCATAAATATTGAGACTTTCTACTCTGTTCTTCCATCCACTATAATTCTATAGTCCTCTAGAATACAGGGGGAGGTAATCAGAGCAGCAGCAAGTGAGACACTGAGAAGACCTAAACAACCAACCTCTGAACTGCTGTTCCACTGATTACATTACATAGGCTAAATTTACCTAGCAGCCCACTCTACACTAGGAGAGTGTTAAGCCCCGTACACACGACCAGTTTCCTCGGCAGAATTCAGCTTCCGACTGAGTTTCTGGCTGAATTCTGCTGAGAAACCCGGCCGTGTGTACACTTTCGGCCGAGGAAGCCGACGAGGAGCTCGACGAGGAAATAGAGAACATGTTCTCTATTTCCTCGTTGTTCTATGGGAGCTCTCGGCTCCTCGGCGGCTTCAGGGCTGAACTGGCCGAGGAACTCGATGTGTTTGGCAAGTTCCTCGGCCGTGTGTACTAGGCTTAACATTTGCAAATCATTGCATTCTGTATTATGTAGACAGCATCCCAACCTTTTGGGAATTGGGGTCTGTGTGTGTGTGTGTGTGTGTGTGTGTGTGTGTATATATATATATATATATATATATATATATATATATATACTGTTTTTTGTTTATGGACACAGCCAATTAGGATTCATGAACTGCATTTTTAGTGGATCAATAAGTACAGATCAATTTGTACATATCTATCTACTTTCAAATAGATTTATAGCTCTAATTTTCTAACTCAAAAATGAATAATATACATGAATTAATCTATGATGGAAACAGAAAGAAACATTTCTCTGAACTGATTTACTCATGAACTGAAAGTCGGAATGTTTTCACCACTAAAATATTAACTTTTTTGCTTTCCTCCATTTAAAAGCAATAATAATAGCCATTCTTTGCAAAATAAGCACAATTGTTATTAGAGACTAAAATCATTAGCCTTTTAAAACTTACATTGAAAATCATTATTCGTTGGTGAAAACTAGAACATATTTTGTGAGCATCACAAAATTGTGGACACGTTTGAAACATGTTAATAGACTAGAGATTTGTTTAGAGTAAGCCCAGTGGAAAACATTTTTTATTAATGCATTTTAACATAGTTTGAATGCTTTTTACAGACCCACATTAAATTAACATAAGTAGAAATACATAAGCTGACAGAATAAAAATGTTGCATAACTGTTTTAAATGTGAACTTGTCTCAATAAATCTATTGATTTTGGATATGTTTAGGCTACATCTTCTGTGAAGGTAGACCACCACAGAGGGAATGCAGCTGCCTAATTAATAAATGCAGACTGTTTCCTTTAAATCGATCTGACGATGTATGCACATTCACAGTGAAAGCTGTCTACTCGTAATATCTCCATGTTGTAGCTTGCTTTACAGACTACTTTATTGTGGACATATTGTGATATTCCCAATTCAGTTAATAGACTGTGACCCACAAAGTGAAAGGGAGAAGCAGGGCATGGATCACGAGTAACACACATTACAAAATATATAATGCAAAGGTGATAAGTATGTAACATGTCTGATGCCCAGTTAGAGGCAAACATGTCATGGTGTTTGCCATCAGTGGGAGAAACAAAACACAAACACTTTGGTGGTTAGTGGGGGAAAAAAATGACTGTGGTTATTGGTTGAATTTTTTTCCTATCATTATTAGCAGTGAGGGGAAGAATCTCCCCACCCAATGCACTACCCACCCAGGCTAGCTGTAAACATTCCCTGGGTTTATTAATTTGACATAGTTGTATAGTTGGTAAGGTTGAATAAAGACACCAGTCCAACCTGTGTGGATGTGTTTTTTTTATGTAAATACCATTTCCAATATCCCTGTAATTATTGTGTTCTCCAAATGTCCATCTAAAGCCCTGTACACACGATCAGTCCATCCGATGAGAACGGTCCGAAGGAGTCCAACGCTGTGACGTAAAACACAACGACGTGCTGAGAAAAATGAAGTTCAATGCTTTCAAGCATGCGTCGACTTGATTCTGAGCATGCGCGGGTTTTTAACCAATGCTTTTGCATACTAACCGTCGGTTTTGACCTATCGGTTAGGCGTCCATCGGTTAAATTTTAAAGCAAGTTCTCTTTTTTTGACCAAAGGATAACGGACCGATGGTGCCCACACACGATCGGTTTGGACCGATGAAACTGACCTTCCGTCCGTTTTCATTGGTTTTGACCAACCGTGTGTACAAGGCCTAAGACATCACCAATGTTCTCTAAGATACCCATCTAAGACATCACCAACATCACCTTACTGTTCTGACAGTAAAGAACCCTTTATGCAGCGTAAGATTAAAACGCTTTTTGTCTAAGTTCATTGAGTGTCCGTGTGTCCTCGTAAGCAACCTGAGACTGAACAGTTTCCTCCCTATGCGGGAATCACCATTGAAATATTTTTGTATAGCTATCATATCCCCTCCTAAGTGTATTTTCTTCAGGGAGAAAAGGTTTAATGCTTGTAATTGTTCTGCATAACTGAGGTCAGCTTATTAGCTGTTTGACCTTCTCAGGACTCTCCCAGATAAAGGACATCTTTCCTGGGGACTGATGACCAGAACTGGACAGCATACTCAAGATGTAGCCAAACCAGAGTTTTGTAAAGTGGTAGAATTATTGTCTTATTTCTTGAATAAATACCCTTTTAAATGCATGCTAATAGTCTGCTAGCTTTGCTTGCTGGAGCTTGGCATTGCACTCTATTGATGACATTTTAATCTACTAGGACCCCCAGATCTTTTCCCATCCTGGATAGCCCCAAAGGTTCTCCACCCTATCGAGTAACTTGCATTCATATTTTAGCCCCCAAGTGCATTAATTTACATTTTTTAACATTAAAAATAATTTTCTATGTAATTGCTCATCACTTTATTTTATTGAGGTCTTCTTGTAAAGTTTTTATACCCTGCTGTGAAGTTATTGCTTTTGATAGTGTTGTATCATCAGCAAACACTGAGATTGAACTATTTATACCAAAGTCTATACTGTTTATAAATACATTAAACAGAACTGGTCCCATGACAGGGCCATTTTCTATTTAGGTCATCGTTCATGCCAACAGACCTAAGTTTGTAAGCGTTTATGGGGAACTGTAGCAGCAAAATCCAGATGCACTACATCCACAGACCTTCCTCTATCTAAATGAAAACTCACATCATCATAGATTGGTCTGGCAAGACCGATCTTTCATAAATCCATGCTGATTACTACTAAAGATACTGTTTTCATAAGCAAATGCTTAAATATAGTCCCTTAGTATTCTCTTAAATAGTTTACATACTATTGATGTTTGACTGACCTGTCATTACCAAGCATATATCTTGGTCCTTTTTTGAATATCTGTACCATGTTGGCTTTGTGCCAATCAACTGGTACCATATCAGCCACTAAGCTGTCCTTAAAAATTGTAATTAATGGCCTGGCTATAACCTGGCTAAGTTCTTGGACTCTGAGGCCCCGTACACACGACCAGTTTCCTCGGCAGAATTCAGCTTCCGACCGAGTTTCTGGCTGAATTCTGCCGAGAAACCTGGCCGTGTGTGGCCGAGGAAGCCGACGAGGACCTCGGTGAGGAAATAGAGAACATGTTCTCTATTTCCTCGTTGTTCTATGGGAGCTCTCGTCCCGCCGAGCTCCTCGGCGGCTTCAGGGCTGAACTGGCCGTGGAACTCGTTGTGTTTGGCACGTCGAGTTCCTCGGCCGTGTGTACGAGGCCTAACTCTTACTCTTGGGTGTAAGCCCTCTGGTCTCGATAATTTATTTACAATACATTTTTCAAGTATTTTTTGGATACTGGCTTCTGTTAATTGCAGGGATATATTCTGTGTTATGTTGCTAACAATACCGTCTTGTTTATTATACTCCCCCTTTTCCTTTGTCAAAACTGAGGAGAAGAATGCATTTAGTATAGTTGCCTTCCCCTTGTCATTTGTAACCACCTTCCTTTGATCATCCGTAATGGGGCCAATATGCTCTGAACTCACTTTCTTACTATTAATATATTTAAAAAATATGGGGGGATTTTTTTTATCTCCTCCACTATGTATCTACCATGGTCTAGTTTAGCTACCATGATTGTGCTCTTACATTTCTTTTTGCAGTGTTGGAATACTGACGATGACCTCCTCAGCCTTATATTTTTTTAAAGGCCATTTTTTTCTCTTTAATGTGCCTTTTTACAGTAAATGTTAGCTGCCCAGGTTTAAACATTTTATATTTGTTTACCATTGGAATGCACTGAATAATGCCATTATTTAATATGTTCTTAAAGCATATGTTCTTAAAGCTGTTTGTTAGCGAAGAATTTGGAGTGTTCGCAGCAAATTCTAAAGCTGCGGAACACCGTTTAAAAGTCTATGGGAGAAATCAAAAATACAGTGAAATATACAAAAGTGAATACAGTGAAAATAACAAACATGTCTTCTCAGGTCCCCCAACCAGTGCTCCTGCCCCCCCCTCTGTCTAGTGCCCCTATCTGAAGCCACTTCCCATGGGGTACTCCAGAGCCCCACTTCTGAGTCCATTGACACAGACAGCGGGACTCAGCCCCACCCGCACTCCCTCTTTACTAGGGTTTCCACCTGTCCGGGATTCACCCGGACTGTCCGAGTTTCAGTCCATCTGAAACCCGGACACATCAGTGGCAGCCCTGCAGCACCAGTCCTCCTATTCCCCTCTCCCCTCCTGTCAGCTACCAGTGCTTTAATTATATTGGCTTTAACTGGGGTACAGACTGGCCTGGGGGAATTATACTGGGGGACAGACTGACCTGGGGGATTATACTGGGGGACAGACTGACCTGGGAGGATTATACTGGGGGACAGACTGACCTGGGAGGATTATACTGGGGACAGACTGACCTGGGGGGATTATACTGGGGGACAGACTGACCTGGGGGAATTATACTGGGGGACAGACATGCCTGGGGGAATTATACTGGGGGACAGACTGACCTGGGAGGATTATACTGGGGGACAGACTAACCTGGGGGGATTATACTGGGGGACAGACTGACCTGGGGGGATTATACTGGGGGACAGACTGGCCTGGGGAAATCATACTGGGGGACAGACTGACCTGGGGGAATTATACTGGGGACAGACTGACCTGGGGGGAGTATACTGGGGGATAGACTGACCTGGGGGGATTTTACTGGGGGACAGACTGACCTGGGAAAGATTATACTGGGGGACAGATTGACCTGGGGGATGTACTGGGGGACAGACTGACCAAAGAGGGATTATACTGGAGGACAGATTGACCTGGGGGGGGAGGGGGCTGTACTGGTGGACAGACTGACCTTATTTGATTTAACTACACTACTTAAGCTTCTCCCATTATTAACACAATTTGGCCACGCCCACTGTTCATTATGGATGCTACATACGGTGCAATACTACTATTATTGGGACACCCAAAGGTGTCCCAGGTCTTTTACAATCCTACAGTGTAAACTGCAAAAAAAATGCTTTGCGCTACTAAAGTGTTCGGGTTTGGCTTGATGAAAAGGTGGCAACCCTACTCTTTACTCGTGTAGCACTACCCCCGTAGGAGCTGCTGATTTAGATTTTGTTTTTTGCACGTTACCTCTAAGTTCATTGTCCAGGGAAAGAAGTCTGTAGAAATTGCCACACAAGATGTAAAACCTTCAACTGTAGGTTTTATTTTTGCTGCATAAACTTGTGAAGAAAGTAGAGAGTATAGAGAGAAGGAGAAGGTTCGGGTACGCGGTACAGAATGCACAAAAGTATTCAAAGTTCCAATATTCGCCACTCACTCCTGAGTGGGTATTGCTCACCCGGATAGACCCCTCTCACATGGCCTAGCAGCCGGAATGATGCACGGACAGTATAGAAACAGTCTCTGCCACAGACCATCTGAGAACACAGAATGGATAGTCAGGAATCCTCTGCCACAGGATTTAAAGTCCCGAACTTCCTGCCTTACAGCCAAAGAACCTTTAAGCCAATCCGGCCGATTGTAAGACAATTTGTGTAGCGGATCCTTTTTTCCTTAATGAGGTTACCAGGCCTATCCCGTGACATCAGCTTGTCTTGCTTGTCTCCTCCAGGGTAGGTCCTCCTCCGGTTTCCTTTGCTAAGAAGCTTCCTCCACTTGGATAGACAGCTTGGGAACCCTTGTAGAACCATAGGCCCCAGCCAGACCAACGTGGTACCGAGACTGAAATCACGCACACCCACCTCTGCCCCTTAAGTACCCCCTCCCAGCATGCACAGTGGGCAACCACTCCCGCTGGACTGCTGCCGAGAAGGGTCACTCAACACACTATGGTTTGCCTGCGTTCCAACATGGGCCTGAAGTGGTAATGCCACCTTCAGGCAACAAGGGACAACTTCTACTGAGCACAACCATAGCCAGAACAGAGGCTAATTTAAATAGAATTAACAGAGTCTGAGCCCAACTGTGGGCTCAGAAACCCCTAAATTTACAATAGCATCCGACTCGTTGGGAGACCAGCGCTACACTCGCTTTGATTGCAAGCACTGGTAGCCAATGGCTCCCTGAGCCCCAGCAAAGCCAGCAAGACCCAGAAGTGAGGGGAGAGAAGAGGTGCAGATGTGCACAGCCCTGGATTAAATAAGGGCTCAGGTAAGTAAAAGGGGAGGTGAGGGGGGATGCTGATGTTTAATTTTTTTTACCTTATTCTAAGGAATGCATTAAGGTAAAAAATGTTTAGGCTATTGAACTAGAATTAGGGGTAGGACGACGATGACACAGGCATAAAAACATTCAGAAAGTGTTGAATGCTGAAACTTTTAAAGGAGACTGGAGCTCCTGAATGGAGCAAAGGTAGATGACACCCCTCTTAGCAGAAACACAAGATCTCTGTCTTTTTACAGTACAAGCACCCCGCACACAGTTAGAAAGCACCCCCTAGGGACACATTTAACCCTCTGATTGCTCCTGATGTAACCCATTCCCTGTCAGTGTCATTAGTACAATGAAAATGCATATTTTTAGCACTGATCCCTGTATTTAGTGCCACCAGTCCCCAAAAAAGTGTCAAAAGTGTCGCTTAGTATCCGTTTTGTCCGCCACAATGTCGCAGTCCCGCTATAAGTCACTGATTGCCAGAATTACTAGTAAAAAAAAAAATCAATACAAATCCCATAGATATATCCCATAGTTTGTAGATGTATTCCAGTTTAACAAAAAAATGTAGCAGAATATATTATGGCCTAAATTGATGAAGACATTTTTATTTTTTATTTTATTGGATGTGTTTTATAGCAGAAAGTAAAAAATATATATTCGTTTTGTTTTTTCAAATTTGTTTATAGTGAAAAATATAAAAACCGCAGAGGTGATTAAATTCCACCAAAAGAAAGCTCTATTTGTTGGAAAAAAGGCCATACGTTTTTTTGGGGTACAGTGCTGCACTACCGCACAATTGTCAGTTAAAGCGATGCAGTGACGTATAACAAACAATGACCTGGCCATGAAGGGGGTAAACCCTTCCGGGGCTGAAGTGGTTAAACATTTGCTACAGTTGCTTTTAATTGATTAGACTGTTTACAGTCGGTAAACATAATTATTAGTAAATGTTGGCAATTCTACTCTCAAATCTAAGGAAAATCAAATTTATGTGTGTCAACCTTTACCACCGTTATATTCACTCATTCACGGTTCTTATAACATCATTACCTTGCATTGGGCACAGAGCAGCATGGTGTGTCTAACTAATGCAGTGATGGTGTATTTTATTTTTCTTACAGTATAAATATTCAAGAAAGCAAGTAACTCAGGCTGGTATCAATATAGCCATTTGCTTATTGCGCACCTCTTGGGATTCTGACCTAAATCAAGCCAACTAGCTATTTACATGTATACTCATGGCTAAAAAAAAGGGGTTTTAAATGATGAAAAATTACATCTATACTTTGGGGAAAATAAAATGCTTAGGGTCTGTTTATTAAAGTACCACTGTAGTTTGCACATTAAACATAATGCCCTGTTTGTAAAATGGTGCACTCTACTCTGTTTTGCCAATGCTGACCAGGGTACAGTCCACCTGTATTCTGATACACAATTTAGCTGCATGAATGGCCCTGTTTGACTAAAAGAATGAAGCTAGTGTGTCTTTAAAAACTGACCAGACACTTTTTCATTGCCTATTTATTTTAATTAAGGCATTATAATAAGCACTGCATTTTTTTTTATGTTTTAGGTTGTTACTATTCAAGACCCTCTCATTCTCTCCCAGGGGCATGTACAGCCATTAACCTGTTTAAGTTTCACTGAGTCTAATAAATATCTAGAGTGCTGCACTACAAGTTACAGCATTTAAACTTCTATTACTGAAAAAAATTGTTCTATAGTAAAAGTTTCAAACTGGTAGCTTATTGAGTGTTGTGCTCTATATCCTTATACATGTATGCGCTTTAACTACTTGCTGACCATCCTATAGCAGTTTTACTTCTACAGGGTGGTAGGTGTGTGCAGGATCACATTTATATACATGATTCTGCATTTTCACCTGCAGGGGGAGCGTGAATGCCACAGGGCTGCTTCTGCTGTGATTCTTCCCTCAATGTCCCCTGGCACCTGCCGATTGTCGGTAAACAACACAGAATGGGGATCTGCCTAGGTAAACAAGGCAGATCGTCATTCTAACATGGGGAAGGGATGGATTCTGTGTTCTTGAAAAGCAGGTACAGTGTTGCATGACCGCGCAATTGTCAGTCAAAGTAACGCAGTGCCGTATCGCAAAAAGTGGTCTGGTCAGGGAGGGGGTTAAATCTTCCAGAGGTCAAGCGGTTAATAAAACATTATCATTCTGGCTAGGCTCCCAGTCTCAGACTATCAAAATATTTTAGTATCTAAATAATAGATTTTCTTTTTTTTTATCTTTCAGGTTTAACAATGTCCAGAAAATATATTAAATAGGAAAAGCATCATCCCTGCTGTGCTCCTAGCCTGGCTTTACAGCAAAGCGCACAGAGCTGGCGTTCCCTATTCCCCAGCAACCTTTATTCCACATATTTATAATGCATTGACCATGCTGGTATAGTACATGGAAGCTATGTGCAAAGCTGAATCATATTGGATTGTAATAAATTGGCCACACAGGGAATTTTCATAATTTTTTCCCTAACAAGTAAGTTTCATTAATATTTTGCTAAAGTGGCTGCTTGTAAGCAAAAAAAAAACTCTATAAACACGTTGTATGCTTAACCACTTTGTGTCTGAAACTATTTTTACATTTTTCACACACACACACACATGTTAAAATCAACATTTGTTTGCTTGAAAATTACCTAAAAACTCCAAACAATGATATATTTTCTGAAAGCAGAGGCCCTATAGAATAAAATAGTAACAGTTACATTTTTTGTAACTTTCATGATATGTGGGCAACTGTTTATCAAAGACAGATTTTTAGGAAAAAGTAGATCAACATGAATTTTACACACAATTGGGGTTTCAACAAATAAATAGTCTCAGAAAAAGACTCAAAATTGCGTTTTAAAATGTTCTGCATTATTCAGCTGGAATGTGAAAAAGCGTTTATCTGTGGAGGGTGGCATGTTTGTGTGCTGTAGCAGAAATAGAGCCGGGGGAAAGGCAGGTCATGTCCTGGGATGTTTTCAGTTAGACGGTCTACACAGGAGCAGAATGGCTGACTTGAAGGACAGATCCACCAAACATGGAGTAAGCCATCATTATCTTTGGAACACCCCCAGTAAGTGTTGGGAATGGATTTTATGTAGCAATTCCCAGGTTTCTATCTGCTGCAAAGTTTCTAGGTAATTTGTTTGTACAGTAAAACCTTGGATTACGAGCATAATTTGTTCCTGAAACATGCTTGTAATCCAAAGCACTTGTATATCAAAGCGAATTTCCCAATAAGAAATAATGGAAACTCAAATGATTCATTCCACAATCATTTATTCATAGGTCCTTCAGTTTATAGTCCATATAAAAAGATTATAGCAATGTGACCAGGTTGTGTAACCATACAGTATTTCCATCTACAAATGGAAGCCTCCATAAGGGGATTAGAAGAAAAATCCAGCAGGAGCTACAGAGTATAAAAGTGAAGAGAGGCATCTCTAAGGCCGCATACACACGGTCGTTCCAAACCGATGAGAATGGTCCGATGGGCCATTTCCATCGGTTCACCGCTGAAGTGGCCTGATGGTCTGATGTGCATACACACCATCGTTCCAAAAACAGATCGGGTCAGAACGCGGTGACGTCAAACACACGACGTGCTGAATAAAACAAAGTTCAATGCTTCCAAGCATGCGTCGACTTGATTCTGAGCATGCGCAGGTTTTGAACCGATGCTTTCTGTACTAACCATCGGTTTGGACCGATCGGGCAGCGGTCCATCGGTTTGATTTTGAAGCATGTTTTAAAATTTTGGACCGAAGGAAAACAGACCGATGGGCTATACACACGGTCGGTTTGGACCGATGAAACTGAACCTCGGTCCATTCTCATCGGTTTTGTCCGACCGTGTGTACGCGGCCTAAGTGTAGCAATATGTTTCTAAATGTTGTACCTTCATTAACCACTTAAGCCCCGGACCATATTGCTGCCTAAAGACCCAAGGGGTTTTTACAGTTCGGGACTGCATCGCTTTAACAGACAATTGCGTGGTCGTGCGACGTGACTCCCAAACAAAATTGGCGTCCTTTTTTCCCCACAAATAGAGCTTTCTTTTGGTGGTATTTGATCACCTCTGCGGTCTTATTTTTTGCGCTATAAACAAAAATAGAGCGACAATTTTGAAAAAAATGCAATATTTTTTACTTTTTGCTGTAATAAATATCCCCCAAAAACATATATAACATTTTTTTTTCCTCAGTTTAGGCCGATACGTATTCTTCTACCTATTTTTGGTAAAAAAAATCGCAATAATCGTTTATCGTTTGGTTTGCGCAAAATTTATAGCGTTTACAAAATAGGGGATAGTTTTTTTGCATTTTTATTTTTTTTATTTTTTTTACTACTAATGGCGGCGATCAGCGATTTTTTTCGTGACTGCAACATTATGGCGGACACTTCGGACAATTTTGACACATTTTTGGGACAATTGTCATTTTCACAGCAAAAAATGCATTTAAATTGCATTGTTTATTGTGAAAATTACAGTTGCAGTTTGGGAGTTAACCACAGGGGGCGCTGTAGGAGTTAGGGTTTACTTTGTGTGTGTTTACTAGTGTAGGGGGGTGTGGCTGTAGGAATGACGTCATCGATCGTGTCTTCCCTATAAAGGGAATGACGCGATCGATGCGCCGACACAGTGAAGCACGGGGAAGCCGTGTTTACACACGGCTCTCCCCGTTCTTCAGCTCCGGGGAGCGATCGCGACAGCGCGGCTAAAAACAAATAGCCGCGCCGTCGTCCCGGATCGCTCCCCGAGCGGACCCGACCTCCGCATGTACCGGGGGGGTCCCGATCGGACCCCCCGCCCACGTCTAGCAGAGGACGTACAGGTACGTGGATGTGCCTGTCCGTGCCATTCTGCTGACGTATATGTACATGAGGAGGTCGGGAAGTGGTTAAAGGTAACCATGTTGCTACACTTAGAGGCGCCTCTCTTTTCTTTTTTACTCAGTTGTGACATGACGCTACTTGAATATCAAGACATCGCTGGTATATAAAGTAAAATTTTATTTAAAAATGTAGCTTGTCTTGCAAAACGCTCTCAAACCAAGTTACTCTCAAACCAAGGTTTTACTGTACATTGACGGAACCCTTTAAAAGGATTGTGTGTATTTGTTCCCAATTTTCCTCTAGTAGGGTAATGTCTAGTATTCTACTCCAAGCTACTGCTGTGGAGTCAACATCAGTATGTAGTTCTGAAAGATGCTATAGTATATCTGAGATGTGACATGTCTAAGTGGAGTGTTGGAATTGTACAACTTGAAATCTGTAAGGTGCCTAGTATAGTGTTGTTGACTATCAGTTACTTTTGTATTCCTCCAAATGTCCTCCATCTAAAGGCCAGCATCATTTAACCCACTTCTCTGAGCCTGTCCCAGTCTGTGAATGGACAGTGAATGGGAAAGCAGCATGCTTCTTGTCAGCACTTGAATCAATGACTCTTCATGCTACTTCTTCTGTTCACGCTCAAGCCCTGCTATACAGGGACCACAAGAGGCTGCTATGGGGTCAAATTTAGATACCTACACAGCTTGCATTAAAAAAAAAATACATTTACTCATGCAGATTACAGAGCTGCATTAATTTGTGTCTTTATATCTTTGTAGAATTCAGGTCTAAAGAAGTTATGTGTATCTCAGTCTTACACAAATGCATTCTTAAATATGATACCGTATTTTCCGGTGTATAAGACTACCTTTTGTACTTAAAAATATCCCCCAAAAATCGGGGGGTCGTCTTATACGCCGGTACCTGTATGCAGAGTCAGACTGCGGGTGTCCATTGTTAAAAAACCGGCGCTTCCTCCTTGTCCTGTTCCGTGACAGGCGAAACACTCAGTTTTCCACCTATCAAGGACGTCCTCTCTCTGGGAAACTGAGTGTGAGGCGCCGCTTTTGAACAATGGACACCCAAAGTCTGACTCTGCATACAGGGATGAGGTATGGAGATCAGCACAGTGAGGTAGGCAATGGGCACAGTGAGGTAGGCAATGGGCACAGTGAGGTAGGCAATGGGCACAGTGATGTAGGCAATGGGCACAGTGAGGTAGGTAATGGGCACAGTGAGGTAGGCAATGGGCACAATGAGGTAGGCAATGAGCACAGTGAGGTATGCAATGAGCACAGTGAGGTATGCAATGGACACAGTGAGGTGAGTCGGAAGAGGGTCATCTTATAAGGTGAGTATATCCGAAAACCAACCTTTTATCTGGAAAACTAGGGGGTCGTTTTATACGCCCAGTCGCCTTTTATGCCGTCAAATATGGTATGTGAGATATAGATACAATATTTACCAGTAATTTGTTCAAAACACACAGTGTTACGTGGCTTTACTCTAATGACAGTACTTTTTTGTGATTTTTCTGACAACTTGGTTTTCCTTTGGGTCTGTTGATCAATATATGAATTTTTTAATGCATAATATATCGTTTTGAGTAACTTCTAGTGACCCTTCCATCTCTTTTTGGATTTAGGTGATTATGTCTGATGGGTCTGTTAATAGTGCCATTCACAACTAATTGTTGCAATCCTTAAGTGTTGATCTCCCAAATACTTTTAAATCTGTCCAGCGTAGGCACATGTCTCATGCTGCATGTATTGACAATAAAGAGGAACAACAATCGGTTGCAAGAAATGCTAATTAAAAGGGCTGCCCATGGTCATATGTGTGCAAACAGGATTCAAACATTCTCTGAAAGCTTCTGGGGATTCATTGCTGACATCCCATAATCATCCTTATTCATATGGGAAACCATTTGTGTCACAATGCATGCACATTCTCAGTATATTGTATCCATCAATAAAAGATACTGTCAACTATCAAGAGACCTCTTTAACAAGCTTTTAGATATAGCTATGGTTAAAAAATAATAAACAGTTTAAAGGGTCAACAACAATAATAATGTTTTGACGACCTTCATTTTGGATCCTGTGTCTATTTAATTTACATTCATTGCTAATTCCTTTTTGTGATCTGCATGGTGCTTGATCCACTTAAAGGAGTTGTAAAGGAAAAATTTTGTTTTGCTCAAATGACTGTTTACAGGGTATAGAGACAAAGGGCCAGATTCACGTAGCTTGGGCGCAGCGTAACGTAACCTGTTTACGTTACACCGCCGCAAGTTTTCAGATTTAGTGCCCGATCCACAAAGCACTTACCTGGAAATTTGCGGCGGTTTATCGTAAACACGTCCGGCGCAAGGCGGCCCAATTCAAATGGGGTGGGTACCATTTAAATTAGGAACGCTCCCGGGCCGGACGTACTGCGCATGCTCCCATCGCAAATTTCCCGACGTGCTTTGCGCAAAATTACGACGTGCCAACGTTTTGAGAATCGCAACGTCATCAAAGCACTTACGACGCGGGAAAGACGGGCATACTTTAACATGGTGGAGTACTTTTCCACCATGTTAAAGGTGCACTATCTAACACTTGCGACGACTTAACGACGGGAAAAACCTTTGTGGATCGCCGTAACTCCTAATTTGCATACCCGACGCTGGTTTACGATGCAAAGTCCCCCCAGCGGCGGCCGCGGTATTGCATCCTAAGATCCGACAGTGTAAGTCCATTACACCTGTCGGATCTAAGGGATATCTATGCGTAACTGATTCTATGAATCAGTCGCATAGATACTCTGAGAGATATCTCTTTTGTGAATCTGGCCCATAATAGTTAACTGATTCCTTTTAAAAACGAATAAAAATCGATAAAATCAATCATATAATGTACCTGTAGTTTCAGTTTCGTTTTTGCATGTTATCCTGCCTCTGCGCTGTATAGAGCCATAGAGAAGTGATGGTTTGGAAAATGAAACTAGAAGCTCCCAGTACTGTGGTCATCAGGAAACAGACAACCAGGAAGTGTCCAGAACAGAGCAGAATTACAGCAACCTCAGAGCAAAAACGAACACTGAGGACATGAAACCAGGACTGCAGTAAGGTAAAGGAAGCTATTTAGCTAAAAAAATAAAAAATCCTTTAGTGGCCCTTTAAGTCAATGGCTTACCAGATAAAGTTTTAAAACATGCTTATTAAAATGCCCATGTGGCTTATATTGTGTTGCCAAAGGGTAGAATTCTTTTTTTTAATGAAAACAAACAGAATTGACAATTGCACATCATTTTCTTGAACGTGAATATTTAAAGTCTAAGTTTAATTAAAAATAAATAAAAATCACAGTACAGGGGACATCAAATACAATTAATCCGATGTGTGTGTTCTCTTGGCTGCATTAATTGAAATCTTCTTCCATCAACACCTCCTGCCCTCGCCAGTATGGCAGGGTTTAATAGAGCTGATGGACCTGTCACAAGCACTCATCAAATGTGTCAAACTATGCCTGCCCTTTCTGCCCAGCTCCTATATTCATAGAGAAGAAGTTGTACTATAGCTTCTATAAATGAATGGAGGGCATTCGTAGATTACTTTTTTTCCCCAATCTGAGATTTGCTGTACAATACATTTGCAATAGGCTAATACCAAGTTGAGCTTGGCTATTTACCTTGATTGGATTTAGAAAAATACCTTCAGTGATGTATTCATGAATAAGGAGCTGTATCAATTCTCTGTCTGCCTGAAGTTTGGCTTAAAGTCATACTTTAAAATAAATTTGCCAAGATAGAAATATACTATTGCTGAATTATTTTCAAGGTTCTGGTTCCAGGGCAATCATGCTTATTCTCGCATTACTATTTAGTAAATGTCTTGATCAGAATACATTTGTGCACATTAGGAATCTCAAACTCAGATATGTTTATGCTTAGACCTCCCAGTCCTACAGTTTGTACCCAATTGGCGTAGGCTGGCCTAGGTCGCCGAGTACTGTATTCTTTTTCTGTTAAATGTTTGCCTGTACATGGTGATTCTACTACTTAAGTTGTATATTGAATGCAACTACCTCAAGTGTTGTAAATTGATAAACCCAATAAAAATTTATTGATAAAAAAAAAAAAACCCTAACGTGTGTAACATAAAAATGTATTTACTGTGGTATTTATTTTACTATGATGTAAAGCATTGTATTCATAAATTACAGATTCCTAACATTGTTTGCATTAAAGCGGGGGTTCACCCTATAAAAAAAAAAATAATAATTTTTTCTTCTAGCATAAAATTCGGCATAGTAGCGCGAGCTACAGTATGCCTGTCTTAATTTTTTTATCCCCGTACTCACTGTGTAATCGTACATAGAAGATTCCGACTGCCCACGGGAAATGGGCGTTCCAATCCAGACGGAAGGTGATTGACGGCCGGCTCTGGCGCGTCACGCTTCTCCGGAAATAGCCGAAATAGGCTTGGCTCTTCACGGCGCCTGCGCATAGTCTGTGCCCAGGCGCCGTGAAGAGCCGAGACCTACTCCGGCTGTCTTCGGGGAGCGTGACGTGCCAGAGCCGGCCGTCAATCACCCTCCCTCTTGAAAGGAACGCCCATTCCCCGCGGGGCAGTCGGAATCTTCTATGTACGATTACACAGTGAGTACGGGGATAAAAAAATTAAGACAGGCATACTGTAGCTAGCGCTACTATGCCAAATTGTATGCTAAAATGTTGTTCTGCAGGGTGAAACACCGCTTTAATGTATACATTAATAACCCTTTTTTTATTATTATTATTTTCATTCCTTCTTTTATGTTGAGTTATATCATACTATACCTTGTATGTTTTTTTTCTATTCTCCAATAAAAATGTATTGAGGAAAAAAATAAAATAAAAATTATGCATTGCAGATATGTTTATGCTTATTTGTCATTAAGTAGAAAAAAAAGTCAAAAGATACAAGTAAAAAGAGTCTGCACCTTCAGAAACAAATACACAATGACAGCTCCCATATTACTGTCCTAGTGCCCCTTCATGCCTTTGTCAAAGTCTTGGTGATTAAACACATCAAGGAGATGAGGTGACAAGCCATGGTCTAGTGAGCCTCTTGTGATGGCTTGTAAAGACATTAGCGAAATAGAGGAATGGTATAGTGAACAACTTTTAATGCTTTGCACACTATTAAAATTAGTTTATTAAATGTTTTCAGTCCTTGATTTTTATTGGATAAATGGTATTAAAGCACTGAAAGGTCTCTCTTCTGTCTTGATTTATGATGCCGTGAAGGAATATCTGAGGATAAATGAGTGGTCGATATGTTACAACAATGGAATTTTGATGAGAGTATTAGATCTAGTGAGATAGAAGAATATGTGACCTTCTTTTATATTAGAGGTTACATAACCTGGTTGAGTTCCTTTTTTAATGGTTGGTGGGGGTTTGAAATTTGTATATTCACTTCAAGATTGGCATATAACCTTTAGACTTTTTACATTTAGATTATGAATAGCTGTTCACTCTGTTTACTTTTTTTGTATGAACTGTAGATTTTTTTTAAAATAGCACCACACTGTTTATCTCACTGTCTTCTCAGAGCTATGGTAAAAATGTAATAGATTTTGTTTTCTTCCTTTTAAAGTGTGATACAATTGAATATTCGTATTATTTAATTTTAGATTATGCCCTTTATTTGTTAAGTCAGAACTATGGTAAAAAAAAAATATATATATATATTTTAGTTTTCTTCCTTATATACAACTGATACAACTAAATATTCTTATAGCTGGATTCAGGATGGCGGGCGCATAGTTGCGGCGGCGTAGCGTATGGCATTTTTACTACGCCGCCGTAAGTTTGCAAGGTAAGTACTGTATTCACAAAGTACTTGCCTGCTAAGTTACGGCGGCGTAGCGTAAATCGATCGGGCGTAATGGCGCCTAATTCAAATTTAGCTGAGGGGGCGTGTTTTATGGTAATGGAGGTGACCTTACGTGATTGACGTATTTTACCAACGGCGCATGCGCCGTCCGCCTACATATCCCAGTGTGCATTGCGGCAAAGTACGCCGCACGGTCCTATTGGTTTCGACGTGGACGTAAATCCCTATTCACAGAGGACTTACGCAAAAGACGTGAAATTTTCGAATTTCGACGCGGGAACGACGGCCATACTTAACATTACTATTCCAGCTATTTGATGGAATAACTTTAGGCCTTATAATGCGTTACGTATCTGTACTGCGTCTGCCGGGCGTACGTTTGTGAATAGGCGTATCTAGTGATTTACATATTCTACGCCGACCGCAATGGAAGCGCCACCTAGCGGTCAGCCTAAAAATTACACTTTAGGATACGACGGTGTAAGACACACACGCCGCTCGTATCTGAGCCTAATTTAAGCGTATCTGGTTTCCAGAATACGCTTAAATTAGCGCCGGCGCACATTCCGACTTAGGCTGGCATATCTACTGATACGCCAGCCTAAGTATTTCTGAATCCACCTATGAATGTTTAATTTTATGTCATAAAAAGTACTGTTAAAGATTTGAAATGAATGCCTGTGTGTCAACTGCATAAAGTTCAGAATTTGGAAGTAAAAATACTTTTAGTATTATGTGTGTTACATTTCTTCTGTATTTTAAAGCACTTGAGTTTCCCTCTGTTGTTGGTTTAGCTACAAAGTCTGTTGTCCACCCTCACACAGGGGCAACACAATTCTTTGGAGGCGACCTGAAAGTGACCTGGAACCGACCTGAGCCTACACCACAGCGCGACATGGGGCAACTTACAAGGCGACTTCAAATCGCCTCCAGGACAGTGGCCAATCAAACTTGAATCAGCTCTGTGGGAGGGAGGGGGTTTGCCCTTAAAACTATTTTCACTTCCTGAAAACTCACTGCAGTAAAGACAGTGATCTGACTTCTGAGGCGACTTCCATTGAAATCAATGGATACAAGTTGACAAGAAGTCGGATTGAAGTAGTACAGGAACCTTTTCTGAAGTCGGAGCGACTTCAGTAGTGTACATTAAGACGGCTCCATTCACTTCAATAGCTTTTCTCAACGACTTCAAGTCGGATCCCAAGTTGCCCCTGTGTGAATGGGCTCTTAGGCTCTATTGTATTTCTATATGAAGTGAAAGTGAAATGTTAAATTGCAAAACTTTATATACTGTAAATATTGAGATGGATATTTTTTTGCTGATATTCACAAGGCAGAGTACTATGATTACATTTTAGACATGTTGCCATTATAAAGAATCTAGCCATGTTTGGTAGTAGATATAGTGAACACATTTCAATATCCAATGCAAATGTAAAGGTGAAATAAACTAGTCAAAGTACCATGGTGCCAATAAGGAGGATACATGAGAATGGATATCCACCCATCAAGAAGAATTATTGAGATGACTACACTGACTACTATCCAAGTGGCAAGGCATTGGTCTGGTCTCAAGCACCAAGTTTGTTCCGTTCTGGCCCAAGTGCAATGTAGGATGTTAGTGGCAAGAGATGTAACAGCAACTTTAGAGCAGTGTAGCACTGGATAAGGTTTCTGGATCTGCAAGTCTATGTGGGACAAGGGGATGCTCTTTATATCATTTGTTTGCCACCTAACAAGCAGACCATTACCATTGTTGTCAGCAAGTCTGTTTTCCTCCTCCTCATCCATGTCAATTTTATTTTCCTCAAATTATATTTTTTTTTGCCTTTGGGTCCAAAAGTTATTCAACATTTCTCAGCTCAGAACTGTTTGCATCCCCTTGCCTTACTCACTTGATTAATCCATCACTGGACAGGTCAAGCAGCACACAGCTTTTTTCTTCCACTACATTCCTATACTCCTAATACTGTATCCTTGAACCCTTATAACCACTGACCAACTAACCATATGGCCCTGAGCTCTGCATGTTGCAAGTGCCTAAATACGTACTTTAACATAGATAAAGAATACAAAAATAGTTTTCTACTTTTGTCTGTTTTTTCATCATTACTGTCTCTCTCTGGACATCCAAGACGTATATGTTCATAATGTGTAAATGAGGCTACCAAAACCTAGAGAAAAATGTTACAAAATTATTCTAAATCATTATCATCAACAGTCTTTCTGCCCAGTGCAAGGTATTAGTAGTACTTATGCTGCTATACAATTCTTCTCCCTAATCTATAAAATAATTCCTAATTCTTGTCCCCTTTATAGTTATTTGTCTCACTATCTGGTCCATAATTCTTTTGTTATTGATGCTATCACATTTATAGATATGTAGATAAACAGGTATACAATTTGCGTGGGGACTCAATAGGGACAATTTTATTTTATTTTGGGAGAATAAAAAATAACCCAATTAAAGTCAACACTAATATACAAAATGAAGTAAATAGCAGGGGTCAATTTCAAGGAACTTCCCTATTTATGCTAGAGAACAAGAATTCAATGACCATAAAACTCCAGGTTATTATTTTTTTCATTTGCTGAGGGTAACTTATTCTGATATAAATTCCCCAGTCATTGTTCAGCAAATACAAAGAAAAGGAATCCTAACATTTACATCCATGGTCATATGTATAACCTGTCAAATGTTCAAGAGGTATAGTTAACTAATGCCAATAATTACTTCATTGTACAGTACATGTAATGCAACATTTTCTTTTATATGTGTTTTGTTGGTTTAAGTAATATACGTCATTCATGGCTAATCATTGTTTATAGAAAGTCAGTCATTTTGAAAATACTCCATGTGCAAAAGGTAACACTTACCAAGCTTACCTCTGGGATACCTCACAAACCTGGGGTTGTATGCAAACGTTGCCAGGTGCTTGGTTAAGAATGAGAGAGAGTGAGAAAAACTCTGGCTGCAGCTGCTTTCTGCAGCTGCTGCCCTGTGGTGCTGAGCTGGTTAACAGCTATTTTAGCAAAAGGAGGGAGCTGCTGAGCAGAATGAGTTCAATAGATTGAGTAAGACAGCAATGCACTGGATGAATTGTAGTCCAGAGGAGATACTCTACTGTGTAATCAACAGATTTTGAACTACAGTACCTGCGACCGATATTGTGTCAATCTCCCCTCTGCTAGCGGTGAGATTGGCACCCCGCAAGCCCTGTCACAGGGGCCAGCGCTGAGCTATGTCGCTCCTCCCACTCGCCGCCCCCAATGAATTCCTATGGATGCGCGGCATCTCGTGGGGACGGTGAGCGTGAGAAGTACAGCCTCGCATCGCCGGTTTCCAGCATGATCAAATTGCGCTGGAAACACAAAATCGGCGGCACCTACTGTAATATCCCTAGGGAGGAGACTTCTGGGAGGATGTGAAAGAGCTGCATTTTCCTAGGGTGTACAGGACACAGCTTCCTCTTGCCATTAGGGAACCTGGAGAGTGCACATCCCTGTCCACCACTGCTGCATATTGGGGGACTGAGTGGGATCCGGAATGCTGAGTTCGGGGGTAGTGATTGAGTCATCTTGCTGCAGAGCAGAGAGTGGACTTATTGCTGTGTGTGACAGGATGGTGAGCTCCAATATTGCTGGGACTGGTGAGATGCTGCTGTGAAGATTTACTATCTGCTGCTAGAGGTACTGAGCCATTTAAAAATTTACCATACAACCATCCAGTAGCCTTATTGCTGCCTGCAAGCATGCCTGGGACTATTCTCATTTGCACCAAGGGTACAAATGGACCCCATCATAAGCTGGCTGAAGAATAATGACTAAATGCTGTCCCTTTACAGCTGCTACACAGAGACCTTTATCTATTGCTTATGCTAAGAGGTACCTAACAGGAAATGATGTTCATTGTTTATTGCTGAATTTGAATAAAGATGCCCCCTAGGTGGCGTAGCCAATGTTAAAGTATGGCCGCCGTTCCCGCTTCGAAATTCGTAAATTTTACGTTGTTTGCGTAAGTCATCCGTGAATAGGGATTTACGTAATTTACATTTCCCTTTCGAAATCAATAGGACCGTGCAGCGTACTTAGCCGCAATGCACACTGGGAAATGTAGGCGGACGGCGAAAGTGCCGTTCCAAAAAAACGTCAATCACGTCAGGTCAAAGCAAATTATCATAAAACACGCCCCTCAGCCTATTTTGAATTAGGCGCGCTTGCGCCCACCGCATTTACGCTACGCCGCCGTAAGTTAGGAGGCAAGTACTTTGAGAATACAGGGCCAGATTCACAGACGAGATACGCCGGAGTATCTACTGATACTCCGGCGTATTTTCAAATTTGCCGCGTCGTATCCTAATTTGTGATTCACAAACAAGATATGACGGCTTTTGGCTAAGATCCGACAGGCTTACGGCTTTGTACGCCTTCTGATCTTAGGCTGCAATACTTCGGCCGCCGCTGGGTGGAGTTTGTGTCGTTTTCCTGCGTCGAGTATGCAAATGAGCATTTACGGCAATCCACGAAGGTTTTCGTGTTCGTTAGGTCGTCGCTAGTAATTTTTTCCCGTCGCAAAGTTACGGCTGCTTTAACATTGCTTAAATTTAGACGAGCCATGTTAAAGTATGGCCGTCGTTCCTGCGTCGAATTTCAATTTTTTTTATTTTTTGCGTAAGACGTCCGGGAATACGAAAGTATGTTATGCATGTCGCCGTTCAAAAAAATGACGTCACTTCGCGCAAAGCACGGCTGGAATTTCAAAACGGAGCATGCGCAGTACGTTCAGGGCGGGAGCGCGCCTAATTTAAATGGTACACGCCCCATTTGAATTAGACGGGCTTGCGCCGGACACCTTTACGTTACACCGCCGTAAGTTTACAGGCAAGTGTTTTGAGAATCAGGCACTTACGCTAAAAACTTGCGGCGGTGTAACGTAAACGGGATACATTACGCCGCGGCGCAGGTACCTGAATCTGGCCCATAGTACTTGCCTCTCTGACTTAATGCGGCGTAGCGTAAATACGATACGCTACGCCGCCATAAAGTTGCGCGGGGCTACCTGAATCTAGCTAAACATCTTGATGATAGCACAAGAGCTAGCATGCGACTAACACTCACTAAAATTACATTTGTATACAGCTTAGAAGTTTCTCAAGTCCCATTGTGAGTCGGGAAGGGAGAGACAGATGGAGCATTTTCATAGACCATAGCCCACTAGGATCTTTGTACATATATTAATATCTTTGCATTGAAAGGTAAGTTAATAGGTATGATTATAATAAGTATTGAAAAATAAGTTGTAATGTGTGTTTTTACAGAAAGCTTGCATAATGTTAGCTCCTGTGGTTTCTGTCAGGGAAAGCAATAGAAGAATAGCACAGACAAACAAGGCACAGAAAGCAGAATGTAACCAGCAGATCTGCACATTCTTCTGGCAATTGAGTGCTCTTCGGGTCATGTGGCTTGTGGTTTAATTTACAGTACAGAGATAATAAGTGATAATTTTCACGGTAGGAGTAGTGTGCCAAACTTGTGTTCAAAATAAGACTGCTTCTTTTGTTAGTGACGGTGATGTTTGTTATGCTATGGATACATGTTGACTTCCCATTAAGGTGGATGTTTCCATTTTTTAGTTGAGCTTGCCATCAGACAAGCTGTTGTATTTGTGTTCAGCAATAGCTTAACCACTTGCCGTCGCCGCACCGTCGAAATACGTCCACAAGGTGGCTCTCCTAGGCGAGATCACGTTATATGACGTCCTGCCTATTAGCCGCCACTAGGGGCGCACGCGCGCCGCCGGAGGCGCGCGCGCGCGCCCCCCGCTCGCCCCCGACTCCCGTGCGTGTGCCCGGCGGGCGCGATCGCCGCCGGGCACACGCGATCGCTCGGTACAGAGCGGGGAACGGGAGCTGTGTGTGTAAACACACAGCTCTCGTTCCTGTCAGCAGGGGAAATGCTGATTTTCTGTTCATACAATGTATGAACCGAGGATCAGTGTTTCCCCTAGTGAGGCCACCCCCCCCCCACAGTAAGAACACACCCAGGCATACTTAACCCCTTCCCCGCCCCCTAGTGTTAACCCCTTCACTGCCAGTGGCATTTTTATAGTAATCTAATGCATTTTTATAGCACTGATCGCTATAAAAATGCCAATGGTCCCAAAAATGTGTCAAAAATGTCCGAAGTGTCCGCCATAATGTCGCAATACCGAAAAAAAAATCGCTGATCGCCGCCATTACTAGTAAAAAAAAATATTAATAAAAATGCCATAAAAATACCCCCTATTTTGTAAACGCTATAACTTTTGCGCAAACCAATCAATAAACGCTTATTGCGATTTTTTTTACGAAAAATATGTAGAAGAATACGTATCGGCCTAAACTGAGGAAAAAAAATGTTTTTTTATATATTTTTGGGGGATATTTATTACAGCAAAAAGTAAAAAATATTCATTTTTTTCAAAATTGTCGTTCTATTTTTGTTTATAGCGCAAAAAATAAAAACGCAGAGGTGATCAAATACCACCAAAAGAAAGCTCTATTTGTGGGAAAAAAAGGACGCCAATTTTGTTTGGGAGCCACGTCGCACGACCGCGCAATTGTCTGTTAAAGCGACGCAGTCCCGAATCGCAAAAAGTACTCTGGTCTTTGGGCAGCAATATGGTCTGGGGGGTAAGTGGTTAAAAAAGATAAATGCAGAGGCAAATAAACAATCCAGCAAAAGACCAATGGTTTCCAAACATTGTCTAACTTTTCAGACTAAATAATAAGGATTTTAAGCGACAGTACTCTAAAGGCCCGTACACACAATCGGATATTTTCCGACAACAATTGTGTGATGGAAGGGTTTTACTCCTGTCTGCTCCACCAGAAAATTGTTGTCGGAATTTATGACAACAAATGTTGGCTAGCCATGCTCTCAAATTGTCCGACAACAAATGTGTTTCGTCGGATTATCCGATCGTGTGTGCACAAGTCCATCGGACTAAAATCCAAAGTACAAACACGCATTCTCCAAACCAATGCTAATCATCAGACAACATTAACAGAAGTTGCCCAAAGGGTGGCGCTAAAGAGCTGAAAAACAATGTCGTTTTGTGTATGTTAGCTGAAAAAGTTCTGCCGTCTGTATGCAGAACAAGTTCACGGCCAACGCCCTTCGGACGTGTGTATGCCGCTTTATAGTGTATGAGTAATGAAAGATGTGTAACGTTATATTATGAAACAACAGACATCTCTAGCAGTGGTTATAAAAAAATAAAAATATCTGGTGTTCTTCAAAATGTCTGTTGTTGAATCATAAAACTGTGAATAAAGCAAGACGGTAAAAAATACATAACAAGCCTTACAAAATGCAGAACACCTGGGGTTACAACACATGTAATGCCTCTTACACACAATCGGTTTTCCCGGCGGTCAAAAGTTATGAAAAAAAAAAAATGATTTGCGAATATCCCACTATTCACGTAAAAGTCATGAATAGTATCTGTAATGCTTGTAATATGTGTGAAATGGCAGTTTCTGTTTACCGCCTTTCAAAGGAAAAATTTTACATTCCCAAGAATTTGATAAATCCTCTGGCGGATTTGGATCTGATGGCTGTACACACCATCAGGTCGAAATCCATGCGGAATACTTCCGCGGTGACGTGGCCGCGCCGTCGACGCGACGAAGACACGGCGACGTGCGCGACCCTGGAAGGTAAATACTT
Organism: Rana temporaria; assembly: GCF_905171775.1. Lineage (NCBI taxonomy): Eukaryota > Metazoa > Chordata > Amphibia > Anura > Ranidae > Rana > Rana temporaria. Next base: position 231,547,709 of record NC_053493.1, on the reverse strand, counting down.
CCACACATGCGTCGAATCATTACGACGCATGCGAGGGATGGGAGCGGACAGACTGATCCGGTGAGTCTGTACAGACGACCGGATCAGTCCGCTGGACTGGATTCCAGCAGATAGATTTCTTAGCATGCTAAGAAATTTTTATCCGCTGGGAATCCGTCGGCTGGATTTTAATCCACTGGGAAATGTCCGCTCAGACGTACAGACGACCGGATCTATCTGCTGGAACTGATCCGCGGATAAATCCCAGCGGATAAATCCGGTCGTGTGTACGGGGCCTAAGAGAAACTTTCACCCAGAAGGGTTAAAGAACATTCAAACAATAGAAAAGATAGCCTAATGCTCGGGATTTCCGAAAAAAGTCAGTCGGGAATCCCGGCAGGAAAAAAGGGAGCTGGTTATCTTTTTTTTCCCGGTGGATTTTGGCAGTTTTCCCATTGGAAAAACTGCGAGGGAGCATACATATGACCAGGATTCCCGGCCAAAAGCTCTCCTCGCAGTTTTACAGTCGGAAAACCCGGCCATGTGTACGAGGCATAACACTATAAGCTAAAGACATTTAACCAAAAGGGGTAATAATATGAGGGGGCCTTTGCACTGTGTACAAAGTATATGGATATTCCTGTGCTGAGCACTAATGCCCTGTACACATGATCGGTTCATCCGATGAAAACGGTCTGATGTTTTTTTTTGATGAAGCTGACTTTCATCAGTCTTGCCTACACATCATCAGTTAAAAAACTGATCGTGTCAGAACGCGGTGACGTAAAACATTCTGAGCATGCGTTGATTTTTAACCGATGGATTTCCCCACAGACGATCATTTTTTTCTATCGTTTTTTTAACCATCAGATAATTTTAAAGCAGGTTCTAAGTTTTTTCACCGATGGGAAAAAAAACAATGGGGCCCACACACGATCGGTTCGTCTGATGAAAACGGTCCATCACACCGTTTTCATCAGACGAACCGATCGTGTGTACGCGGCATAAGAGTGAAATGAATCAGCTACTGCAAAGAGTGAACAGAAATGTTGCAGAAATGGAACTCCATTGTTTAACCACTTCCATGCCAGGCACTTATACACCCTCAATTTTTAGCTTTCAGCGCTGTTGCACTTTGAATGACAATTGCACGGTCATGCTACACTGTACCCAAACTAACTTTTTATCATTTTGTTCCCACAAATAGAGCTTTATTTTGATGGTATTTGATCACCTCTGGGATTTTTATTTTCTGCAAAAAAAAAAAAAAATTACCAATTTTTTTTTAGTTTTAGTTACAAAACATTGTAAATAAGCAGCACGGTTGGGCACTGAGAGGCGGCACAGATGGGCACTGATAGGCGGCATGGATGGGCACTGATAGGTGGCATGATGGGCACAGATAGGCAACACGTATGGGCACTGGTAGGTGGCATGGATGGGCACTGATAGGCGGCATGGATGGGCACTAATAGGTGGCACGGATGGGCATGGATGGGCACTGATAGGTGGCACGGATGGGCACTTATGTACTGTAATGTTTTGTACTAATGGATGCCAATCAGTGCCAAACAATAATGCCTGCCAATCAGTGATGCCCATTGTGGGCACTGATTGGCATCCATTATGGGCACTGATTGGCATCCATTATACATTTCTGATTGGCATCCCTGGTGGTCTAGGGTGGCATACCTGTGGTGGGCATCCCTGGTGGTCCAGTGTGGGCATCTTCGGGGGCACTGTGCTGATAATCGATCAGCACAAACCCCCCCTGTCAGAGGAGCAACCGATCGGCTCTCCTCTACTCGCGCCGCGAGTGAGGAAAAGCCGATTACCAGCTTTTCCTGTTAACATCGTGATCAGCCATGATTGGACACGGCTGATCACATGGTAAAGAGTCTCTGTCAGAGACTCTTTACCTAGATCGGTGTTGCGGGGTGTCAGACTGACACCCCGCAACAACGATCGCCGCGATGCGTGCCCCCAATATCCTGACGTCCAGTCAGGATATTGAAACCACTTTGCCGCCGTCATTTTGCTATATGGCGGACGGCAAGTGGTTAAAGGGGCTGTAAAGGTTTGTTTTTTATTTTCTAAATAGGTTCTTTTAAGCTAGTGTATTGTTGGTTTACTAACCTTTTCCTTCGATTTCCCTTTTAAATGTTTTTTTTCTTTGTTTTCTTTGTCTGAATTTCTCACTTCCTGTTCCTCCTCAGTAAGCTGTTCTGGCTGACTAACCCAGTCAGAACAGCTCGGATGATGGGGGCAAGCTTACTGAGGAGAAACAGGAAGTGATGAATTCAGACAAAGAAAAAAAACATTTAGAAGGGAAATCGCAGGAAAAGGTTAGTGAACCAACAATGCACTAGCTTAAAGGAACATATTTAGAAAATAAAAAACAAACCTTTACAACCCCTTTAAGGCTGGGTTCACATGGAGCGGAACCATTGGACAGACTCCGCTAGTTTAGCGGGAGATCGCTCCGTTGATCTCCGCTGAGCAGGCAGATGACAGGGATGAACCTGTCAGAGCCCCGCTGTTCTCTATGGGAAGATTGGATGAAAGCGGAAAGCCTGTCCATTTTTATCCAATCCCATCCGATACGCTGGATGGATGGCGAACGTATCGTTATCCGTCTGTTTTGAGCGGATCCTGTCAGATTGGATGGCAGGCGGGTGTCAGCAGACACATCTCCGCTGACATCAGCCTGCCCATAGAAGTCAATGGGTGGCTCGCTCAGATCCGACTAAAAAACGGACAAGCGATAATGAGGGGGCCGATCATGTGAAAGGGGCCTAACAGGTTAAAAGAATCCAACCCTTTACAGATGAGCAACAGATCACTAATGTAAATAACTGAGTTATGTCTCTGCAACATTGTATCAATTCTGTATAGCAGTTCACTCTTTGCAAGAGCTGATTCCTTACTGTGTCAGTGTACAGGAATCTCCATACACTTCTTACACAGTGCAGAGGTCTTCCTCGTGTTATTTCCTTCTCTGGTTAAATGTTTTTAACTCATAGTGTTAGACTATTTTCTCTCTTGGTCAAATGTTTACTCTCCTGGTCAAATGTTCTTAAGGCTATTTTTCCCATAGGAATGGATTATTAGGGAATTTTATAGATTCCCTGCAAAGATTAACAATTACAAACTGACATTTCACACATACCGTATTTATCGCGGTATAACGCGCTCTGGCGTATACCGCGCACCCCCAAAGTGGCCCCCAATCCTGTGGGAAAAAAAGATTTTTTGTTTTTTTGTACTTACAGTTTTGATGTCTTGCGCGGCGTCCATCTGCGGCCTCGTCGGGTCCGGCGTCCTTCTGCGGCTTCGGGTGTCCTCTTCGGCGGGTCCGGCGTCCGTCTTCGGCGGGTCGGGCGTCCATCTTTGGCGGGTCGGGTGTCCATCTTCGGCGGGTCCGGTGTCCATCTTCGGCGGGTCCGGCGTCCTTCGGCGGCGTCCTCCCGCTCGTTTCCCGCCACGACTTTGAATACTGCGCCCGCATATAGCGAGCGCAGTACACTCGTGAATCTTCGGGCAGGCTCGGGCGCCTCTCGCACTGACGTCCTGTACGCTCAGGACGTCAGGACCTCAGTACGAGAGGCGCCGAGACTGGCCGAAGATTCACGAGTGTACTGCGCTCGCTATATGCGGGCGCAGTATTCAAACTCATGGCGGGAAAGCGGGTATCGGCGTATATCGCGCACCCACGATTTTGCCCTGATTTTCAGGGCAAAATAGTGCGCGGTATACGCCGATAAATACGGTACATATTTCTAACCATACAGGTATTATTTGTGACTTTTGTGTGAATGCTGAGGCATTCACAAAGCAAATTTTTGACTTAAAGGACAATTGTGACCAGGGCTCAGTCTCACTGAATACGGCCTCCGGCATTTTGCTATATTTTAAAATGAAGACACCTAGAACTTGACAATATACATTAGGCCTAGTTAATTAAAAGACCCCTGCACTGAGACAATATGGAGGCTGCAGATGCTACCTCTCCTTTTTAAAATGATAGTTTCTGGAGTTTCATTCTGACCCAAAGGCCCCGTACACACGACCGGATCTGTCCGCTGAAACTGGTCCGACGGACCAGTTTCAGCGGACAGATCCGGTCGTGTGTAGGCCCGACCGGACAATTTTCCGGCGGATCGGACAGTTTCCAGCGGACAAAAATTTCTTAGCGTGCTAAGAAATCTGTCTGCTGGAAACCTGTCCGTCGAACGTGTTCGGTCGTCTGTACAGACTCACCGGACACGTCCGACCGACCGCCATCCCTCGCATGCGTCGTACTGATTCGACGCATTCGTGGAAGCTTTGAACGTCCAGGGCCGCCCACGTCGCCGCATCATCATCGCGGCGACGGCGCGGCCACGTCCCTACGTATTGTTTACGTGCGGATTTCTGTCTGATGGTGTGTACAACCATCAGACAGAAATCTCCGGGCGGACATGTCCACTGCAAACGGTCCGGCGGACCGTTTTCAGCGGACTGTCCGTCCGTGTGTACGAGGCCAAAGGCTTCATTATTTTCAAGCAGAACTTCACCCTCTCAGTCAACACTGACAATTTGTAATCATTATGCTGCTAGCATTGATAAATAGATAGAAAAGTGTATAATATTTACTTGTTTTAACCTTTTTTTTATATTTCTTCAGTTACTTCCTGGTTTCCACAGCTAGGCAAATTATGTCATACATCCCAGAAGTCTTCAGGAAGGGAGAAGGAGTTTTCTTAGCTAAGCACACCCTGCTGCATGTATGCTTAACCTAATGGTAAATGGTTTTCCGGAAGTAAAGGCTACATGAATCTTCTGCCCTCTCTCAAGATGGCCACAGCCACAAATGCTGGGGGTTGTTTTTTAAAGTGATTTCTCGGTAAAATAAAGCTTGGAGACATGGATGGATGGGTGCATTTGCTTTGAATTTAAAAAAATAAATTAAATAGTGTTTTTGGTGCTCAGGTGCAGCAAAGTTTTGCTTTAAGTCCCCCTTTTGAAACAAGTATGCAGTTCAGGAGTTCCAGCTCTACCTTTTCTAATCTGCAAGCATGTTTCAGGTCAGTTACTCATGAAGTCGGGAACAGCCAGACATCTACAGTAGTATTCTCATAAGCAGTTCAGCAATGGCAGTCCATTTTCTCAGTAAGGGTCCTTTCACACTGGGGCGGGAGGTGCGTCGGCAGTAAAGCGCCGCTATTTTTAGCAGTGCTTTACCACCAATTTCGCAGCACTATTCGGCTGCTAGCGGGGCAGTTTTACCCCTGCTAGCGGGAGAGAAAGGGTTAAAAACCACCTCAAATCTTTGCCGGCGGTATAGCTGCGGTGTCCAATTGATTTCAATGGGCAGGAGCGGTGGAGGAGCGGTATACACACCGCTCTTTCTCGTCTCCAAAGATGCGGTTAGCAGGACTTATTTTACCATCCTGCTAGCGTACCGATCCAGTGTGAAAGCCCTCGGGGCTTTCACACTGAAGACATAGCAGCGGCTGTTTTAGGTCGATTTGCAGGTGCTGTTTTTAGCGCAATAGTGTCTGCAAAATGACCCAGTGCGAAAGGGGTCTAAAGGTATCCTTTATTTATATGGTGTTTGAACTACATTGCATTATTTTCTCATTTTTATAGAAAGAAATTCCTCTGAAATGTACATTTCCCTGTAGCCTGCAGATTCTTGTGCATTGCATTGAGGGATGTAGGAGAGCATGTCCCAACTCTTCTCTCAGAGATGCAAGCTGGTATTCGCATATTGGGTAATGTGTGTCCAAGGACTCTACTAGGATAAACTGTGGGCCCAAGGGTTCCCAAAATAAACAATGGTGCATGCATCTGTCTCTAGGTGAGTAATTTTAATATTTTATGTTGGGTTTACTAGTGTATATAATAGACAGATACTGAATACCACTATGTGGTAACTGGAGCCAACTGAACGTAATGTTTGGGATGTTGATATAGGAATGTGCAGATACCTCTAAGTTCCATCCCCACGCATTACTATTGATCCATCACTAGTGTAGACAGCCTCCCTGGCTACTAGGAATGTTCAGGAGGTACGGAGGGGCATTCAATCTTTAAAACTATCAGGCAGCACTGAAGCTTAGCCTGTCAGAACTGCCTGAGATATAGCTGTGAAAGGTATGTACAGTACAGCTTCTTCAAGGTGCTGGTACTTCAATAATACAGCAATTTTCTCCCCTTCACCCCAGTGATAGAGTATATTTTATTATTCCTGCTTTTTTATTACTAGTAGTCCTTTATAAGATTCTACATGTGAAGTAAAATAAGCAATTTTAAAAGTCAAACCATAATTTTGCTAATACCTGGAGCAAACTTCCCTTGGTCTTTGGTTAGAGCCACACAGCCAAGCAAATTCTGTTACCAATATTACATAACGGTAAATGCAGCCTCTTGGTATTTGCAAATACAGCAAATGCTGAAGATTTTCTCATCCGTTATTTATGTAATTTTAGCATATTATTTAGGATTACAGTTTCAAGGAGTCAAACAGTGACTATGGTGCTATTGTTTGTCACTCTGAGTACGATATACATCATGCCCAATGTGCTACAGGAGACTCACATAACGCTAACAGATATTGCTCTATTTTTCACTGATAGTCTTCAGCTTTCCACTTAAACAGTACAAACTACCTTTGGGACTCTTTAAAATAAAGAACAGTCCCCGAATTATTTAGTGTCAAAGACAATCAATTCCAGGTTTCCACTGTTTGTAGTCATATTAATGTAATTACGAATGTCATTTTCAGAGTGGGAAATTTTTCATCGAAAGCTTTGGCAAACCTATTTCATTATATAATCTGCGTCACTCTCATAGAATTGCCTGCGTAGGAGACATGCATGTCTTAATTCATTAGTATGAAGATGACCTTATAGTATAGAACTGGAACAGCTACCGGGCCTTGGATGCCTGCCACCATTTGGTATATATAAATCCTATGTTCAGTGCATATTCTGAGCAATTTAATTAAAACAGAAATAAAATGAATTTACAGCAGCAAAAAATTAAGTGCTATGAAACTGTGAGAGGTGCTTTAGGAAAGGTTGAGATTATAGGTCTATAAAACAGTTTTTTTAGAGAGAATTTTCAAGGCAGTGTGAGCGTAAAAAGCTTTTCCAGTTAGAGTTTCATTAATGCCGATAATACCATAATGAGCACCTGATGCTGTAAAACCAACATTGAACTTTGGAAAATGCCGGTTGATTAAATCCCAAACAGGACAACAATAAACAGTGGAATTGCTTTACAGAGGCATTTGACAGGCAGTAAGGCTGCTTGTTGCCTCCTTGCTGCTTGCTATAACCACTGCATTGCGTGCAGCTGTGGGACTGGTGCATCATGGCCTCACTCACTTGGGGGTCTCATTTGGCTGGCAGTAGTGCCTGCCAAATGCGACAGGGGCCATTGCATGTGTACATCCCCAGGTGCTGCCTTTGCAGCTTATGGAGAGCAGGGAGCACTATAAAAAATGCATCTTAGCGGGGTAAACCACTAAATTCTCTAACTGGTATTACCCAACAGTATATCACAGTACTTCTGCTACTACCAAGGCTAAGGGGTTCAGCATTCTGCTTCTCCATCTGTACCAAATATCAAGAACTCAATTACAAGATTCTGATGAGATGGTACTTGACTCTGGCTAAAGTTAACTGCCTACACACCACTTTCCTCAAACTGTTGGAGATGTAGTGAAACATCAGAGAAACATCAGAGATATCCTGCATGTTTTTTTGGCATGCAATCGACTTCAGAATTTTCTGGGCTTAAATAAGACGAACACCAAATCACCTTGGACCCAGCCTTGTTCCTTGTGCACCATCATTCCATGCCATTGAAGACTTATAGCAATTTGTCTTATCCCACCTGTTTAACCCAGCCAAAAGCTGCATACCTTATCTCTGTAAATAGACCCGACTCCCCTTCATTGCTATGTGGCTGGCTAAAGCAATAAACAGAATGGAGGATCTTATCTCTTCTGATTGAGGTACTCATGACAAATTTTTTACAAGGTTTTGCTGGCACACATACATTTTCTGTGAGGTATAGGTCTATTGTAGAACAATCTAAGACCAGTATCCCGAGAGGAGGAGATGGGATGCTGATGGAGTGATGGAGGTTTACCCAATTTCCTATCCACCTAGACCCCCTTTTTTTTCTCTTTCAACCTTTACCTTTCCCTCTAACCCCCTTTTTTTTATATTTGGGTGTCCATAAATAGATTGGAATTGTTTGCTATGCATATTATACAGCTTTTCCAGGTTTCCCACCTAATTAACCATTTAACTAAAAGGCTAAGGAAAGTTACCTTCCACCAATTGCATGCTCATACGCTATACTATTACAGATGGTCCCCTAGTTACAAACGTCCAACTTACAAATGACTCATACTTACAAATGGAGGGTGACAACAGGAAGTGAGAGGAAATATACCCGTAGGAAGGGAAATTCACTTCAGTAAGAAGTTATTATGGGAAAAAGATGTCTCCACTGATGCTTTATCACCAAGGCTTGTTTCCACAACAACCCAAAATTTTCAAAATCCAATTGTTATTGGGACAGAAAGTGAGGTGAAATCTTCTGAATTGGGGCACAGACAACAAAACAAACGTTACAGGGGTGTTAACCCTTCCCTATGCTATCCAAAAAGCTTAAAATAGTTTTTTAGGCTGGAGCTACACCTAAAATGTTTTACCTGTTCCGACTTACAAACAGATTCAACTTACGAAAAAACCTACATACCCCATCTTGTTTGTAACTAGGGATGAGCTTTATGTTCGGGTCGAACATGAGTTCAACTCAAACGCCGCTATTTTGCCGTCACATTTGCAGCGCATTTCAGCCACTAGCAGCGCACTTTTAACCCCTGCTAGCGGCCGAGAAAGGGTTAATTTTTCCGGCAATGTAGCGCTGCCCATTGATTTCAATGGACAGTACCGTGGTGCTGCCCATTGATTTCAATGGGCAGAAGTGCATTAGCAGCGGAGAGTTCACTGCTGCTAATGCCCTCCAAAGAAGCTGCTTGCAGGACTTTTTCTGATGCCCTGCCAGCGCACCGATCCAGTGTGAAAGCCCTCGGGCTTTCACACTGGAGTAAATAGAGCAGCAGTTTAAGGGCGGATTACAGGTGCTAGTTTTAACGCTATAGCACCTGCTAAATGCCCTCAGTATGAAAGGGGTCTTAAAGGTATACATGCAAGTTATTGTCATAAAAAGTGTTTGGAGACCTGGGTCCTGCCCCAGGGGACATGTATCAATGCAAAAAAAGTTTTAAAAACGGAAGTTTTTTTCAGGAGCAGTGATTTTAATAAAGCTTACATTTCGTACCTGGGGGGCGTCTATAGTATGCCTGAAAAGTAGTGCATGTTTCCCGTGTTTATAACAGTCTCTGCACAAAATTACATTTCTAAAGGAAAAAAATAGGATTTTTGTACTCACTGTAAAATCCATTTCTCTGAGTTCATAGACGGACACAGCAGCCTTTGACCTTAGGTTATATCCGCTTCCTTCCAGGAGAGTTAGGCAGAAAAAAAGCACTTTAAGTGTTAACAACACTTTCCTCAGTGCAGCTCCTCCCAGGGGGCGTGATTCCCCGGGTATAACCCACATCGTGCTCTAGCAGCCTCAGTTCGTAACAAGCAGTACAAACAAAAGGAAGGGTGGGTGCTGTGTCCGTCCATGAACTCAGAGAAATGGATTTTACGGTGAGTACAAAAATCCTATTTTCTCTTCCGTTCATGGACGGACACAGCAGCCTTTGACCTTAGGGACGTCCCCAAGCAGTGTCAAAAAATTTGAGGGGTGGGAAAACAACACAGCAAACCAGGTTACACCCCAAACCAAACCGGAGTTACTCAACGGAGGAACTCCAACCTTAAACTGCCGCCTGTAATACCTTGCGGCCGAAGGAGGCATCAGAAGATGCACTCACATCCACCTTGTAAAACTTTGAAAAAGTGTGGACCGACAACCAGGTGGCTGCCTTACACACCTGTAACAGAGGCTTGATGCTGGAAAGCCCAAGAGGCAATGATCGCCCTGGTCGAATGCGCCGTAACCCGAAAGGGAGGCGCCCGCCCCTTCAGGGCATAGGCCTGAATCACAACCTGTCGGATCCACCTAGAAATGGTGGCCGACGAGACTGCCAGGCCTTTTTTAGGACCAGCCACCGACGCGAACAGTGAGTCCGACTTCCGGAACGGAGCCGTAGCAGATAAGTACACTCGTAGGGCCCGAACCACATCCAGGGAATGTAAAGTGGCCTCCTTCTGGTTTTTCGGCTGAGGACATAAGGATGGAAGAACAATGTCCTCATTAATGTGAAAAGCCGAAACGACCTTTGGGAGAAAAGACGTCTGAGGTCGCAGCACCACCTTATCCTTACGGATGACCAAGTAGGGAGCCTTGCAAGACAAGGCTGCCAGCTCAGATACTCGTCTGATCAAGGTAATTGCTACCAGAAAAAACACCTTTTGTGACAGAGTCAACAAAGGAATCTTCTGAAAGTCCCCAAAGGGAGCATCCTGAAGCACCAAAAGGACTTAATTTAAGTCTCATGGGGGTAGTGAATGGCGCACTGGAGGGGCCACATGCCGGACCCCCTGTACAAACGTACGCACCAAGGAGTGCGACGCCAAGGGTCGCTGAAAGTAAACAGCCAGAGCCGAGATCTGACTCTTCACCGTACTCAAGGCTAGAGCCTGATCCACTCAGCCCCAAACGCCCCCCCCCCCAACCGGAGAGGCTGGCATCCGTCGTGACCACGGTCCAGTGGCACGGCAGAAATGACTTCCCGGTCTGAAGCACCAGAGATGCCAGCCACCACACCAGGGAAGACTTGACCAGTTGACTCAACTGAATCTAGTAAACCAGAGATGACGGGAGCTTGTCCCAATGTGACAGAATTTCCTTCTGTAGCACCCTGGTGTGGAATTGGGCATACGGAACCGCCTCGAAAGAGGCCACCATCAGGCCACCATCAGACCCAGAACCCTCATGCAGAATCGAAGAGATGACCACTTCTGGGTCGACAACTTCTGCACTGCAGATTGCAGAGTCTGAAGTTTCTCCGTTGGGAGAAAAACTCTCGCCTCCGTGGAATCCAGGACTAGTCCCAGGTATTCCAGTCTCTGAGACGGAACCAACACTGACTTCTGGACATTCAGAAGCCAGCCACAGTAGAAGGTCGTCCAGATATCCCACGATAGCGATGCCCCGCTGTTTCAGCAGGGCCAGTATCGGGGCAAGCACCTTGGTGAAAACCCGTGGTGCCTATGCCAAGTCGAACAGGAGGGCCACAAATTAAAAATGGTCCTCCCCGACCGCAAAGCGCAGAAACCTCTGGTGCTTTGTGCATATGGGAACATGTAGGTACGCGTCCATGATGTCCAAGGATGCCAGAAAGTCCCCCTGATGGAGCGCTGCTATTACCAAGCGAATTGACTCCATCCTGAATTTTTGCACCTTGACAAAACAATTGAGGGCCTTGAGGTCCAGGATTGGACGGACCCCTTCCTTCTTGGGGACCACAAACAGATTGGAGTAAAACCCCTGAAACCGTTCCAACGAGGGAACTGGTACAATCACTCCCCTGTCCAGTAGATCCTGGACAGCCCCTGACAGAGCCTGCCGGCGAGCCGGAGGAAGCTGGAGGTTGGAAGGAAAAAATCTGTTTGGTGGACAAGAGAGAAACTCTATCTTGTACCCCGGGGAAACTACTTTGCAAACCCAACGGTCAGAGAGAAGAGACCTCCACCGAGCTGCGAATTCGCAAAGCCGGCCCCCCACCCGAGACACGGGCGAGGGCAGACCTTCATGCAGGAGCAGGCTTGTCCGCAGGCTTGTTAGGCTTGCGGAACCAGGGATGCTTCTGCCTGGTAGCGGGCGCCTTAGCACCTTGCGAATTCTTTCCCGCCACACCAGGCACACAAAAAAACGCTTTGGGGTAGTAAAAGAGGGCCCTTGCCTACAGCGAGGCTCCTTGCCCTTCCCAGACTGTGGGAGCAGTGTGCACTTACCACCTGTGACATCCTTAATGATGTCATCCAGGGACGCCCCAAAAAGTCGCTCACCCTTAAAGGGCAAATCCACCAAGGCCTTTTTGGAGGATTGGTCCGCAGACCAGCATTTCAGCCACACAAGGCGGCGTAGTACCACCGCATAGGCGGAGGCTCTGGAAAGCAAGGCAAGCATATCCTGGGCCGACTCACAGACAAAATTTAGACCCTGAACCAATTGTTCAGCCATGTCCTTGCAGGTCTCGGAAGCATCCTGCTCCTCCAGCTTCTGCAGCAACAACTTTGCTCGTTCAGTCACAGTCTGTGACACAAGAGACCCGGCCACAACCGGTCTCACAGCCGAACCCACTACTGTGAACATAGAGCGGGCCACAGCCTCCACCCTCCTATCAGTGGGGTCCGTAAAAGCGGGAGCCCCTTCCACAGGCAATGTGGTGGCTTTACTCAGTCTGGACACTGGAGGCTCCACTGATGGAGGAGAGACCCACTTTTTTAAAAAGTACTCCTCAAAGGGATAACTGACCGCAAAGTTTTTAGGAACAGCAAAAACTTTTTGTGGTGTATCCCATTCCTTATTTAGCAATTGTTCCAAATATGGAATACAGGGAAATACTTTGCGGTGCTGGGCGGTATGCGGAACCCAAAAGGGACCGGCACATCCGGTGCCCCTGCCAAATCCTCAAGTTTATGAGTATCACGCACCGCAGAAATAAGAGCTCCAACAAATTCCCTATGATTTACTGACCCTGAGACAGAGTCATCCTCACAGTCCGTGTGGGTTAAGCCTGCATCATCTGACATGACAGAACCAGAGCCTGAAGCAACAGCAGGCAATGATTCTGTGTCAGAGACATCCCCAGAAGCAGGCTCAGGGAGGGGGCGCTTTTTACCCCCCTTCTGGGCACTAGCTGCTTCAAACCTGGCGAGAAACGCCTCAAGGACAGCCCACATTGCCTCAACAGATGCGGCAGTGGCAGGGGGATTAAAGTATAACTCAGGCATTGTTGGGGCAGAAACCCCAGGTTCAGGTTCCATGTTGCCCCACCGCAGTGTACTGCAAGACAGAACAACCCACCGGTCACCTCCCGGCCGCAAAAAATAGCAGCAGAGGCCTCCCAGGGACTCACCACCCCACCCGGCTGCAGAGAGAGCTGAAAACCTGAGGTGTGCTCTGATGTGCTGGCTGTGCTGCGTCTGTCACCTCAGGGAAGATTCTCAGCGTTTTGCAGTGCTAAAACTGTCACAAGAGGCCAAGACGTTTCCAAGATGACCGCCGTATGAGGTAAAAATTACCAGTGGGCTACAGGAAAATGGCCGCCGAGCTATGTAAACCGCAACCACGGCAAAATGGCGGCCGTGGTGCAGTTTAAAATCCCCAGTGATGCAGCAAACACCAAACACTACACAGCAGCACACAGCAGCACCCCCCAGAGTAAAAACACAGTCCCCCACAACACACGGGCCTCAGTGGAAATAAAGAAACCCCAGGAGACCCCCCTTCACAGCCGCTACCCAGTATGGGGAGGGAGGGAGAGGAAAAAGGGAGAGAGAAAAGCAGGGCAGACCCCCAGTCGACCTCCCCAGGGAAAACACCAGCCATACCACCTTGCCAAGGCAAGGGGCACTACTTACCCGTCCTGCGATCACCGGCTGGAGGTATCCCGGACAGAACCAACGTCCACTAACGGCATGGATGTCGGCCAGACACACTGTGACAAGGCCATAGAGACCAGTCATATGTGTGTCCTGGAACCTGTAGTTCCCCGGGCCGCCCCTGGAGCAATGGGGCCTGTCGTGGACGACCCAGAGCTGAGCTGAGGGCCGGCACACGCTCGATGGCCGAACATGAGGGGACTACAAGAGTCAAGACCCAGCCTGTCACCCAGTCGGCTGTTGATAGAAGAATCACAGGATTCAGAAATGCAGGAACAAAACAATAAAAAGTGAAAAAAATTGCAAAAAAATCTCCAGAGTACAGGGACTCCAGAGTGCCTGTCCTCTCCTGATGTTAGGCAGAAAGAAACTGAGGCTGCTAGAGCAGGGTGTGGGTTATACCCGGGGAAGCATGCCCCCTGGGAGGAGCTGCACTGAGGAAAGTGTTGTTAACACTTAAAGTGCTTTTTTTCTACCTAACTCTCCTGGAAGGAAGCGAATATAACCTAAGGTCAAAGGCTGCTGTGTCCGTCCATGAACGGAAGAGAAAAAGTAATTTAAAACTACTATTAAAGCAGCTATAATGAATTGTAGGGTCCCGACAATACAGATAAAAGTCATTGAACGTCATGGGAAAAAAATGCGTGGGGGTCCCCCCAAACTCCATTACCAGGCCCTTCAGGTCTGGTATGGATATTAACACGTTCCCTATCGAGTCATTGTAAAATTATGTCGGTAGGAACCCTTCATCCTTCAGAGTGGACGTCATATGATGTCCTAGCATTCCCGGGCGGCTAGGGGGGCAGCCGCGATGTCTGCCGGGCACCTGCGATTGCCCGCAATCACGCCAGGACCATGGATCTGTGTGTGTAAACACACAGATCCATGTCCTGTCAGCAGTCAGGAGACAGATGTGTGTTCCCAGCACAGAGGAACACACATCGGTCTCCTCCCCTTGTGAGTCCCCCTCCCCCTACAGTTAGAACACATGTTAGGGAACATATTAACCCCTTCCTCGCCCCCTAGTGTTAACCCCTTCCCTGCCAGTCACATTTACACAGTAATCAGTGCAGTTTTATAGCACTAATCGCTGTATAAATGTGAATGGTCCCAAAAATTGGTCAAAAGTGTCCGATATGTCAGCCGCAATGTCACGGTCACAATAAAAATCTCAGATCGCCGCCATTACTAGTAAAAAAATAAAAAATGCCATAATTCTATTCCCTATTTTGTAGATGCTAGAACTTTTGCGCAAACCGATCAAATTTTTTTCCAAATTTTTTACCAAAAATATGTAGAAGAATACGTATCGGTCTAAACTGAGGAAAGAAAATCATTTTTTTTTATTATGATATTTATTAGATCAAAAAGTAAAAGATACTGGGCTAGATTCAGATAGCCCGGCGTATTTTTCTGCTGGCATAACGTATCTCAAAAAAGGTTACGCCGCCGTAACTTAGGGCACAAGTTCCATATTCATAAAGAACTTGCGCCCTAAGTTACAGCGGCGTAGCGTATGAGGTCAGGCGTAAGCCCGCCTAATTCAATTGTGGATGATGTGGGCGGTTTTATTCAAATTTAGTGTGACCCCACGTATTTGACGTTTTTTACGAACGGCGCATGCGCCATTCATGAAAGAATCCCAGTGCGCATGCTCGAAATTACGCCGCAAATCGTCAATGCTTTAGACGAGAACGTAACTTACGTACAGCCCTATTCGCGAACGACTTACACAAACGACTTCAAATTTTTAAAATTTGACACGGGAACGACGTCCATACTTAACATTGCGTACGCCTCATAGAAGCCGGAGTAACGTTACGCCGGAAAAAGCCTTATGCAAGCAACATAAAAAAATCCGCCGGGCACACGTACGTTTCTGAATCGGCGTATCCAGCTCATTTGCATATTCTACGGTGAAATCGACGGAAGTGCCACCTAGCGGCCAGCGTAAATATGCACCCTAAGATACGACGGCGTAGGAGACTTACGCTGCTCGTATCTTAGCCTAATTTAAGCGTATCTGGTTTCCAGAATACGCCTAAATTTACGAAGGTGTAGATTCAGAGTTACGACGGCGTATCTACTGATATGCCAGCGTAACTCTCTATGAATCTAGTCCACTGTGTTTCTTTTTCAAAATTGTCGCTCTTCTTTTGTTTATAGCACAAAAAATAGAAACCGCAGAGGTGATCAAATACCACCAAAAGAAAGCTCTATTTGTGGGAAAAAAGGGCGTAAATTTTGTTTGGATGACAAGTCGCACGACCGTGCAATTGTCGATCAAAGTGCGACAGCGCTGAAAACTAAAAATTGGTTTGGGCAGGAAGGGGGTGAAAATGCCCTGTATTAAAGTGATTAAGGGGAACCCTGTGACAAATTAAAAAAAAATGCCGTGGGGTTCCCTCCAAAAATCCATACAAGACATCATCCCCACAAACCTTGCCTGGTGGTTGTGGGGGGCTGTGGGTGGGGGGCTTATCAGAATCTGAACTGCCAGTATACTGGATTTTTATCTGTATGTGGAATTATACTGCAAGTTACTCACAAGGGCCCAGATTCAAGAAGCAATTGCGCCCGTGTAACCATAGGTTACACGGCGCAATTGCTTACTTGCTCCGGTGTAACGAGTGCTCCTGATTCAGGAACCTCGTTACACCGACTGCAGCCTAAAATCTACGCGGCATAAGGCTCTTATGCCACTCAGATTTTAGGCTGCATTCTTGCGTGGGCCGCTAGGGGGCGCTCCCATTGTGATCAGCGTGTAGTATGCAAATTGCATACTACCACTGATTCACAAACTTGCGCGGGCCCTGCGCAAGCCAGGTACGGAGTTTCCGTACGGCAACTTTAGCGCAAGGTTGCCCCTTCTAATAGTAGGGGCAGCCAATGCTAAAGTATAGCCGCCGCTCCCGCGACGTGAAATTTGAATTTCACGTCGTTTGCGTAATTGATTCGTGAATGCCGCTGGACGCCATTCACGTTCACTTTGAAGCAAATGACGTCCTTGCGATGCGAAAGTTTCCCAACGGAGCATGCGCTGTACGCTCGGCGCGCCTAATTTAAATGATTCCCGCCCCCGGCGGGATCATTTACATTGCGCGCGCTTACGCTGGGCAATTTTGCCGGCGTGCCCTCGTAATTTACGGAGCTACTGCTCCGTGAATCGAGGGCAGCGCAAAATATTTGCGGGGGCGCAGGGCAAAATCGTTGCCCTGCTCCCCCGCAAATATCGCGCAAATGTACCTGAATCTGGGCCACTGTGTTTAAATAAGTCCAGATGACTGTTCCATTGATCATGTCATTTGTACGTCTGTCTTTTGATGTTCACATGGTTTATATTGGATAATGTAGATTGTGCATACCCTCTTTCTAAATAAAGAATATAGAAACAAAAAATGCCTCTCAGCCAAGTGTTTTTACAACCTCCTAACCACAAGTGTAAACGAACCCTTAATCCATTAATACATTTCCACTTCAACTTAATGGAGCTACAAGTAATATTGTATGCCCCTGCATGGGCCTTGTTTTTCCTGTGTGAATGATATTATTGAGGTACCATCATCTGATGGCTTAAGCTTCAGTAAGGCTTTAGCTTTTTTTCCTGTTCTGGAAACTAACTTAATGGGGTTGATTTATTACAGTAAATAATGTTAATTTTTAAGGAATTTTTCACTAATGGTGAAAAAATATGGTGAAAAGTCAATATGCAAAGAATACCCAATCTTTTGCACGGAAAAATTAAAAAATTAACAAATATTTTCTTACACATTATTAGATGATTGAAGTCAGCACAGTTTCAGCATATTCAATATGCTAAGTGGAAAATTTGTTCCAAAATAAAATTTTCTCCTCTTTTAGGAAATCACCCTCATTGCACATGCCCAGCAGACCAAGATCCGTGCTGCAGCTGAGCTATCCAAATGAAGAACTGTGGCCTCCTAGTAAAAGGAAAAATTAGTCTTTCCCCCTGCAAAGTCTTGCAAATACCTGTGAATTCTACCACTGTAGTCCACCTCGCAAGCTTCCTGTGATGGGGTGACAATGCACAGCACTGCTCCTAAAATTCAAAGCACCCTTATGCAGACTGGGTCAGCTTGCTCTACAGTGGGATGAGAAGACATTGCAGGGGATATCAGCATTTTCACAGTTGATTCACGGGCATGTGGATGGCCACACTTAGTCCTGCCCACTACATTTTTTCTCATGGCAAATACTTTCTGAATTGACAGCACTGCCTCTGCTGCTAAACCTTTCCACTCTGAGGTGTAGTGTCTGGAGCATGTGAGGAATAACGAGAGGAGGATTTGGCTTACCTAAGAGGCGGTACAAGACATGTTTTAAACTTTATGAGGCTTGTGCATCATGGTAACTGGATTTGGAACCTGATTAGACTGCCACGCAGGAGTCTTTAAATGAACACAGAAATATAGAGGCTGCTATCAGAAAATTTTAGTTTGCTGGCTCTTCTGTTAATTAGGTGGCTTCAGCTCTTTCTGAGTCGTTGACCTAGAGCAAGTTTGAAGATCATAGCAACTTGCATAATCAGGAAAAGGTCAACAATATCAGCCTCCATATCTTGGCAGGACATTGGCATTAGGTGAATGCTTAATTTAAACCAGTAGTGAGCAAAGTCAAAAGGATGTCATAGGTCAAATTACCATATTTTTCAGCATTTAACACGCACAGGCATATATCACGCACCTTCATTTTAAGGCGAAGTTTCAGGAAAAAAATGTAATTTTAAATAAAGAACTTAGAATCAAAATAAGGGTGAGTGCCCATCAATGCAGCCTGACCAATTCCCATCTGCAGCCTCATAATTGACCATCAATGCAGCTTGATCAATGCCATCTGCAGCCTCACCATTGCCCATCAATGCAGCTTGATGTATCATCAAAATTGCCCATCAATGCAGCTTAATGTAGCCTCAATGCCGCTTGATTATTGCCCATCTGCAGCCCCCCCGTTGCCATGAATGCAGCCTGATCAATGCCCATCTCAGGGAGGGATGAGCACCATCAGATTACATACAGCAAGAATCTCCTGTTTACTCGGCGGACTCTTTAATACAAATTCCCACCTCCTAGACCGGCTTCTATGATAGACAGAACACAGGTCCAATGCGGGCCCAGGACATGAGACTTCCTATTACAGAGGCCGCTAAGTAAACAGGAGATACCCGGTGTATGTAATCTGACGGCGCTCGTCCCGCCCCCCTCCACGTTCTCTCCGAGGCAGCCCAAATTGCAGTATCGGTGTATAACACGCACACACTATTTGCAACTGATTTGCAGGGTGAAAAAGAGAGTAATAAATACAGTGGGGTAGATTCAGAAAGCAATTACGCCTGCGTATCCATAGATACGCAGCGTAATTGCTAAGTAGCGCCGGCGTATCTACTTTCTGTATTCAGAAAGCTAGATACGCCGACTGTAGCCTAAGATACAACTGGCATAAGTCTCTTATGCCGTCGTATCTTAGGGTGCATTCTGACGATGGCCGCTAGGTGGTGCACCCGTAGTTGTCAGCGTAGAGTATGCAAATTGCATACTAACGCTGATTCACAAACGTACGCACGGCCGGCGCTTGTTTTTTATGTTGTTTGCGTACGTTGTTTTCGCCGTAAGGCTGCTCCTGCTATTAGGAGGCGCAGCCAATGGTAAGTATGGACGTCGTTCCCGCGTCGCGATTTTCAAAATGTACGTCGTTTGTGTAACTTGTTCGTGAATGGCGCTGGACGCCATTTACGTTCACGTCTAAGCCAATGATGTCCTTGCAACGTCATTTACCGCAATGCACGTCGGAAAATTTTCCTGACGGAGCATGCGCAATACATTCAACGCGGGAACGCGCCTAATTTAAATGATTTACGCCCCCTACGGGATCATTTAAATTACGCGTGCTTATGCAGGCCCCTTTTACGAAACGCCGCCGCAAATTACGGAGCAAATGCTTCGTGAATGAAGCGTAGCTCCAGTAATTTACGGAGGCGTAGCGTAAAAACGATATGCTGCACCGCCGTATCAGTGCGCACCCCTACCTGAATCTGGGCCAGTATTTTCCATAACACACTGAGTGGGCAGTGATATATAACATCCACTATAACAAAACCCCATAATAATTCATATTACATACGCAGTTTATATCAAAACAACGGCTTTATAATTATTTAAATAAAACAAAAATTACACAGAAATCATACCAAATAGCTGAAATTAACACTGATCAGTAGATAACATGTATGGTCTCATTAATGGTAATAATACTGTTCATATCCCAGTTTTGTTTATAAAACATTCAGAACAAGCCTGTCCAAGAGGTTTCATTCTTGTAACACATTAGTCAAATTATACAGCAACAATATTTGAAATTTTTGGTGTATATAAACTGCAGGATGTGTATCCTGTTAAGTCCCTTATGCAACCTCTAATACTACCTCACCTAGAACAATAGAAACTGTAGATAATTTTCCTGTTCCTACTCTTCCTGATCAGACTCTTGTTATATCTTTATAGAATTCTACAACACTTTCGATGATGTTCAGTACAGAGACAATGTCAACCTATTTTTGTATTTCACAAAGTTTTACATTTGACAGCCGGTATTGCCTTCTCGCAGCTGTTTAAGGGAAAAGAAAGGATCTCTTTCTAAGTGATTCAGTAACAGAAATATCAGAATGTGAAAAAAGTCCAGGTGGGTCTTCTTTTCAAACTGAGACACAACACATTCAGAGGCAAAATGTCAACGGTGAAGCTTGCCAAACCAGTGAGTTCTAAAAGATTTGCTCATTACAAGTTAAAATAACATTAAATATCCACTTTCAGTTATTTTGTTTGCTTTGATCCTTTTGATGACTTCATACATAACCACTGGGTAAAGAGGAAGACCCTCTTAAAATGGCTAAGTAGATTTTAAGGCTTTTAGCCAAACCAATACGGCTAATATTTAAAAATCTCCAAACATCATAATCACATGACATTCAGTGGGTTCAATTGCCATTGGTGCACAAAGGAACACGTGATTGGTTATGATAACTGAAACAAATAGGTATTTTAATGAGAGTAGACTGTGTACAAATATTGCTCCCCCTCCCTTTCCTAGTGTTTATAAGACTGATTAGATAAAGAGGGTTGACTAAATTGTGGTAATATATAAAAAAGCAAAGCAACAAATGAAAAAATGCCTCTTGGAAGCTCATAAAGTCTACTATAAAAAGTCTTCGACAATAAATCTGCACGATTTTCAAATATTAAACAACTGGATGAGCAGATGGCTCAGGTAGAGAGCCACCCATGTAGGTACTCCTCATTTTTTTAAATGCTGTTTTCTTTTCAAAACTGGAAAGCAAAAAGGCAATATATTATGAGTCTTTGTCACTGTCTGCACCACTATACATATCTGCTAGTTTTTTAAAACGTGGCCCCCAGTCACTCAGATAGTCATAGTCCTGATCACCATCTGTAGTGACAGATTCCAGGGAACTTAGAGACTCTGCCACTGACCCATTGCCTTCATATGCGTATGTTGCTAAGGAGTCATAGGGGGGCGCTGTTGGATCCAGGTCATTCTCCTTTAACCTTTGGTTGATGAAATCTCTGACATCAGTGTTGTCTCTTGCCGATGGAGTTCGACGTGGAAAAAAGAGTGTTTCTGGAACAATATCCCTGCGCAATTTGCTGTCTTCTATGGCTTCAGGGTTCCTCAACGTACCAATATCAAAAGCTTGAGTGTCCTCCTCTCCACCTCCTTCATCATTGTAACTCACAATGTTATCCCTTATGTCTTCTTTAGAAACAATCAAAGGTTCTTTCTTTCTCTGTCGCCTTAATGCAGCAAATAGGACCACGGTTACTGCAAAAAACATGAAACAAGAGTATATTATTCTGTCTTGTATGTTATGCTAAATATAAAAAAAATAACAAAAGGATTGCAGATGCATAAACAATCCTCAAGGGCATATAATGAATTTGTGCTTTTTTACTAAATGCTTTTCAGAACTGTGTTTTCTACAACAAAAGACAAGCAGCCAAAAAAAACATAGAGCTGTCTGCAGTTATCTATGGTTGTTTAGAAACACAGTTTTTTTTGTAAAGGCAAATACAGTAGGCTGTTCACTTTGCAAGGGGATTTTCCCATAGCTTGGTAATTGTCGTTGAGACTTACTTTACAAGAACACCCAACCAATGACGTGCAAGGGCATAATTGGGTGAAGGAAGTCAGCAGTTTTTACCTAATTAATAGAACTAAGGGAAATTCCTTTGTAAAGTGAAAATTATCTTGGAAATTGAACAACCTATTTGGGTTTAATATATCATAACCCAACTGTATTTCCTTTAAAATATACCCTCGAGGCATATTTCTGATTGGACACAATGAACGCACAAATAGAACAAAGTAAAATAATGATTTAAAAAGTCATGGCATGGGAGAGATTCAGCAAAAGATTGCTTGAACCTCATTTTAACCAATTGTGACCATGGACAGACATCTCACTAGAGCGCGGGTTAGGGAGACACTTAAACATCCTAATAAATGGCGGTACCTGCTATTATATACCTTGCGACCCCACCAATAATCAGAAATATAAATTAATGCAACAATGAGTATTTTTTGTAAACCCCAACAATTAATTTCTCTTATTTGCTCCCTTTTGGTCTGTTAATTATATCATTGGAAGTTTTTTTTTTTATTTAATCTTTCTTTAGTATGTTTTGTTCTTTACCTATAACATATTATTAACATTTCCTAAGAACATAAAACATTGATACATTTCTATTATTATTTGTATTGTGGGTGGTGGCCTCTTCGAAAGAGACATAACATAACAGAAAAGAAAGAAATAAAAAAAAAAGATAGGGAGGATATTAAGGGTGGGTATAGGGGGGGGTGGAAGGCGGACATGGGATGTAATAAAATGTGTGTCTTCTTGTGAAAATAAAAATGTGTTGTGTTTTAGTGTTTTCTTTCTTCTTCATATTCTCCCTTTCCATGTATGTGTCCTTTTCTAATTTCCTAACTGTGTTTAATAATTAGTTCCGAAAAAAAAATGAGAGTGTAAAGCCTCATACACACGACCGAGGACCTCGACAGGCGAAACACATCGTTTTCCTCGTCGAGTTCCTTGTTAGGCTGTCGAGGAACTCGACAAGGCAAGTTTCTCTATTCCCGTCGAGGAAAAAGAGAACTTGCTCTCTTTTTGGCTCGTCAAGTTTCTTGACAGTTTCCTCGACGAAAATGTACACACGACCGGTTTCCTTGGCAAAAAAATATCTCCCAGCAAGTTTCTTGCTGTTTTTTGCCGAGAAACGTGGTCATGTGTACGAGGCTTCATACGTGTATTCACATGTGTTCCTTTTTTCCCTTACGAATACTTTTTCCCTCCCTTTTCCCAATCATCCCTGTGTATTTAAATGTGTTTTCTTCCTTGTCTAGTTTTCTCTACCCTGTCACCCTTCATCCCTATCTCTCTTAAAAAAAATGTATAGGGGAAGAGAGGGGAGAAAAAAAATTAAAAGAAAAAAAATATAAATGAGGTGGGTCGTTGGCCATCCTCCCTTATCCTTTTCACGTCTCATACCGGAAGTGTTTTAAGTGTGAAAATATACCTGATGATACATACAGTAACCCGTCCCCAGTGTAAGAGGGACCCCAGTTTATTTCCAACACATGCAGCTGATTCTGCCTTTACATACAGGTTAGCAGAGCAAATTTTGCCACACACTGTTCACGTGCATGGATATCGGTCCTAGGCCTCTCCTCCTCCTAATCACTGCACCATTAACCCCTTTACACCTGGAGTACTCACACACAGGCCTATTTTTTTTAAAGTTGTCCAGACTGAAGCTCTAGACCTCCCAGGGCCAATGAGCCATGAGGTGCTGGAACACCTGCCGCATGGTACATGAGGGCGTTCTCGCTCACCATTAGGAGATCCATCACCACCTACTCCAGAGCCAACCACCCACTCCTTTTCCCCCCACCACCACCCACTCCAAAGTTGACCAGGTTCACATTAGTAAAGCAAACCACTTTTTACCCACAGGTATTTAACACACTACTTCCATTAGAACACCACACAGAGGCATCTTGTTTCAAACATAATAGTTTCAAGCCATATAACAGTGCACAATGATAGTATTTACTCAGAAGATATAAGAAGATATCAGTCCATAACTTGAGTTCCCTGAAACATCCTCTACCTCTCAGCTGACCTCTCCTTTATAAGATGCCAGGTCATATATAAAATGTCCCCCAACGTCAGCACTCCTCCACTAAGGGAAGCAACCCTTAATGGGGCAATCTATCTGCCTACATCCTTTTTCCTGATGCAGGCTAAATTACTTTATCATTAGACATCTGGGAAAAGAAAAAATGCCAGTAGTTAAGCAATAGGGAAATGGAGGAAGATTGATTATTGCTGACCACTCTTATTAACCAGCTGATGAAATAGCAACAGACTGAAACAACATAGGTAAAAAACATTTAGCACCAATAAATGAAAGCAAAATAATTTTAAAGCATGCAGACCTGTCTTTAAATTATGTTACCAATTTATTTGTATCCCAAATGAAATGCCTTGAACTAAATCAAGGTACTTTTTTTCAAATTGCTTCAGTACTAGAATTGCTCCTACATCTTTTTATTATGTTTTATGCGCTCCCATATATTGCCTGGTGATCTTGGGATACTGTTCCATTGTAGCTGTATTTCATACTTAAATCTTAATTACTGCAATCCGTGTATGTGTATTTTGACTTACAGAATGCAATTGCCCATGATGAAGTGGTAAATTACTTGCTTTATTTGTTGTGTTCTACACGTTAGCACGTTGCCATTACACCACTAACAACTGGTATAAATACATACTGTTCTTCTATTTCTATTTCAATTAATATTATAATATTATTGTGAACTCTTTTCTTCAATATTGAGTGTTGAAAAATGGAGATTTAAAGAGCTGCCAGCCAAAAACTTACCAACAGAGTTGAGTTTTTAGCTGCTTTTCATCTAGACAAAAAGCAGAATGACTAATGGCATGAAAGCTGCAACATAATTGTCCTATCGTACTTAAATAGGTGCATTGATTCAAAGGAACTGCACAGGAGACTTAAAATAGACTATGGTATAATTACACTGCTGTACTGAAACAACCCCTTACCGTAAATTATGCAGAAATTTTACAGAAGGCTGGAAGTACAGCACTGGTGATTTCTGTGTGGTTCTAGGAGGAAATCGCTTTTAACTGCAATAATGCAGCAATGAGTCTTTTGGAAGGATTCCCAGCTTGGTCATTTTTGGATGCATTCCTTGAAATTCATCATAGTGTTATATGGGTAAATAATATAACATTAGAAGCTATTGAAATGTTATTAATGATATACTTTGTCATGGTGCCATTTGAGTTAATAGGAACACTATTGCAAATACACTGTTGTTTGATACTGAGTTAAGGCTAAATTCTAGACAGATATAAAAGAAAGCACACAACAATGCAGCTTTGTATTCATAAATAAATCATTAAAATATTTTTATACAGCAAATAGCCTCTAATTCTCTGTGCAGCATTATGTAGACTGGGAGAAGAAGAGGAAGAAATGGTACCAAGTCAAGTCAACTGCATGCAAAAATGCTCACTAGGAACAACCTGAAGTGAACAGGGGGCCAAATTCTCAAAAAGTCTGCCTAACTTAAATTTCAGCAGTTAAGTTACACTGACTTAAAATTTCTACCTAAGTGCCCGATCGTCAAAGCACTTAGGTAGAAATTTCAGGCCGTGTAACTTAAGTGCCGCCGTCGTAAGGCGGTCCTCCTCTCCTGGGGGCGTTTAAAATTTAAATGAGGCGCGCTCCCGCGCCGGCCGTACTGCGCATGCGTGTGACGTAATTTTCCCGACGTGCAGCGCGCGAACGTAATTAACGCCGGGCGGCTTTGAGAATTTCGACGGGACACTAAAGTTGCGACGGGTGAAAAAAAAAGACGCGCCGGGAAAACAAATAATTATAAAAAAAAATGACAGCGTCGCTCAGCATGCATTCCTGAGAGGGAGAACTCCATGCCAATTTTTAAAGAAAAAAACGGCATGGGTTCCCCCCCCAGGAGCATACCAGGCCCTTAGGTCTGGTATGGGTTGTAAGGAGACCCCCCCACGCCGAAAAATTGACGTAGGGGGTCCCCCTACAATCCATACCAGACCCGTATCCAAAGCACGCTACCCGGCCGGTCAGGAATGGGAGTGGGGACGAGCGAGCGTCCCCCCCCTCCTGAGCCGTGCCAGGCCGCATGCCCTCAACATGGGGGGGTTGGGTGCTCTGGGGCAGGGGGGCGCACTGCGGGCCCCCCCACCCCAGAGCACCCTGTCCCCATGTTGATGAGGACAGGACCTCTTCCCGACAACCCTTGCCATTGGTTGTCGCGGTCTGCGGGCGGGGGCTTATCGGAATCTGGGAGTCCCCTTTAATAAGGGGGCCCCCAGATACCGGCCCCCCACCCTAAGTGAATGGATATGGGGTACATCGTACCCCTATCCATTCACCTGGAGGCAAAAAGTAAAAGTTAGTAAACACACAACACAAGGCTTTTTAAAATAATTTATTATTCTGCTCCGGATGCCCCCCCTGTCTTCGTTATTAGCTCAATTACCAGGGGGGGCTTCTTCTTCCACTCTCCGGGGGTCTTCTCCGCTCTCCGGGGGGGGGGGGGTTTCTTCTTCCGCTCTCCGGGGGGGGGCTTCTCCGGACTCCGGGGGGCTTCTTCCATCTTCTCCCCTCTTCCGCTGTTGACTCGGCGAACCCCGGTTCTTCTGCAGCTCTCCGGTGCCTTCTTCTTCAGCGCTGGCTGCCTGCTATGTTTGTGTGTTAGCTCAATTAGTAACAGGCAGCCGGCGCGGTCTTCTGTGACGTCAGGGTCTTCTGTTCTTCTCTCTTCCGATGTTGACTCGTCGCCTGTTGTCGCTGTAATGATGGAAGCGCGCCTTGCATCACATTTATATAGGCATCACCGTCCCATCATGCTCCGGCAGGTACCCACGTGGTGGGTGCACGTGGGTAGGCACCCACCACGTGGGTACCTACCGGAGGATGATGGGACGGTGATGCCTATATAAATGTGATGCAAGGCGCGCTTCCATCATTACAGCGACAACAGGCGACGAGTCAACATCGGAAGAGAGAAGAACAGAAGACCCTGACGTCACAGAAGACCGCGCCGGCTGCCTGTTACTAATTGAGCTAACACACAAACATAGCAGGCAGCCAGCGCTGAAGAAGAAGGCACCGGAGAGCTGCAGAAGAACCGGGGTTCACCGAGTCAACAGCGGAAGAGGGGAGAAGATGGAAGAAGCCCCCCGGAGTCCGGAGAAGCCCCCCCCGGAGAGCGGAAGAAGAAACCCCCCCCGGAGAGCGGAGAAGACCCCCGGAGAGTGGAAGAAGAAGCCCCCCCTGGTAATTGAGCTAATAACGAAGACAGGGGGGGCATCCGGAGCAGAATAATAAATTATTTTAAAAAGCCTTGTGTTGTGTGTTTACTAACTTTTACTTTTTGCCTCCAGGTGAATGGATAGGGGTACGATGTACCCCATATCCATTCACTTAGGGTGGGGGGCCGGTATCTGGGGACCCCCTTATTAAAGGGGACTCCCAGATTCCGATAAGCACCCCGCCCGCAGACCCCGACAACCAATGGCAAGGGTTGTCGGGAAGAGGTCCTGTCCTCATCAACATGGGGACAGGGTGCTCTGGGGTGGGGGGGCCCGCAGTGCGCCCCCCTGCCCCAGAGCACCCAACCCCCCCATGTTGAGGGCATGCGGCCTGGCACGGCTCAGGAGGGGGGGGGGCGCTCGCTCGTCCCCACTCCCTTCCTGGCCGGCCGGGTAGCGTGCTTTGGATACGGGTCTGGTATGGATTGTAGGGGGACCCCCTACGTCGATTTTTCGGCGTGGGGGGGTCTCCTTACAACCCATACCAGACCTAAGGGCCTGGTATGCTCCTGGGGGGGAACCCATGCCGGTTTTGAATTTAAAAATTGCCGTGGAGTTCTCCCTCAGGAATGCATACCAAATGCCGTCGCTGGAACGGGCCTTTACAATGTGTGACTAACTTTCCACATTATAAAACCAGCCCTAGTTTTGCGCAGGCAAATTCGGAACTTACGCAGAAATCACAGTGCTGAAATGCTTTGAAAATCTGCTTAAGTCCTCATTTGCATACGCAAAGCTGCATTTCAATGAGAAATGCCCCCAGTGGCGGATGCGGTACTGCATCCTAAAATCTGACCGTGTAAGTGTCTTACACATGTCAGATTTTCTGCCTAACTTTGGAAAAAGCCTTTTGAGAATCGTTTCCAAAGTTAGGCACAGGGATACGCAGGCTGAACAGCAGTTAAGTCTGCGTATCTCTTTTGAGAATCAGGCCCAGGGTGTGCAGAGAGAAGACTTAATCAGTCAAATTTGCTTTATTTAGTGTCTAAAAAAAAAGGATGCAGGAAGTGTGATGGCAGCACTAAACACTTTATTTTATTTAGTTGTGTGTCTAGAGTTATGCTTTAAAATATTGGAATTTTACATGTGTTTAGTTCTTTTCGCATTTTCACTCTGTAAAAGCTATCCAGCAAAAATACCAGCAATGTAAGTTCGGACAAACTATACACAGATAAGGGTGTTCATGGTGGCCAACTTTTGTTACCATGGTTTAAACTTTTATAAGAAAAAAAAACAATTACTTCCTACTTTTGTCACTATCACTTTTGGCAGCACATAAAAAGGAAATCATATATTGAATATTCTCATTTTATTTGTTAACTGCATACACTGATCAGAATACTCATGGAGGAAATCGGTAAATCACTACTGACAGTTTTTTGGTGCTATGGCCCTTTAAAATGACCTATGCCAGATTAAAAAAATCCCTACTGCCCATGTTTCCTGACACATGCGGCAGACCCAGGCAGTTCCTAAAAGTGCCACGTTTACAAAGTAAGCATTTAATGCATCATATTACAAAGTAATTATCTCCAGTTCCTAGGTAACGAAACTGGAAGTGATCAAGACCAGCAATAGATGGAGAAAATTTCTTTCCTGCAATCATGGAAAGAAATTTGGTTGATTTCCCCATCAACACAGTGTTGACAGGGAATACCTCCCGAGGAGCCATTGGGGTGGATTTACTAAAATTGGAGAGTGCAAAATTTGGGGCAGCTTTGCATGTTAGCCAATCAGCTTCCAACTTCAGCTTGTTGAATTAATCTTTGACAAAAAAAACTGAAAGCTGATTGGTTTCTACGCAGCCCTGAAACTGATTTTGCACTCTCCAGTTTTTGTAAATGAACCCTATTGTTTTCCCCAGGAGGATGAGGGGGGGGTGGGGTTGGGGTGGTATAAACACAGTGATTGTTGTTAGCGGCAATGACAGCCGCTGGCAATAATTGCATGTAGAATCCGGCAGGCTGGTTATACCCAACTTAATCGATTGATCAACTTGGGTACATTCATCTTGTCCATACATGCTTTGAATCTTGGCCAGCTTAAGACCTTCTCTAACTTGGCATACAAAGACAGGCAGAGTGCCTGTCCCTGTATATAGTATACCAGTGCAGCATATTTGCCACCACTACCCTCTCCCTGTTACTGTTTTTTTAAGGATGTTATATTGGCTAAGGAACTGCTCACTGCCTGCTGTCAAGTGGAGCAGACCTGATGGGTAGCTAGTGTACTCCCCGTGTACAAAACTCCCCACTGCTGCGCTGTCTGATAGGTGCAGTGCCAGGGAGGAAATACAGCTGAACTGAGGCCATTTATCATGTGGAGGCACAAAAGAAATCTAATGAGTGTCTTAAACACTCTTTGTGAATTCCCCTGAATATATTTTATGGCAAGGCTATCTTAGTATGCTCAAATTTAGTGCTAGCCTATATGAAATCTGAACCCAATAAATTCACATATTAGCTCATTTTTGTAATGCTGCCTCTCTTTATAGTTCAGAGAAAGTCTTTGGTGGGCTACATGTAAACCCCATCTATACTTATTTACCTGTGCTTGTGATATTGGGGGTTATTTACTAAGACTGGAGACTGCAACAAAAAAATTATGCATCTTTGCATAGAAACCAATCAGCATCCAGGTTTTATTGCAAAATCTTAATTGAACAAGCTGAAGTTAGAAGCTGATTGGCTACCATGCACAGCTGCACCAGATGCTGAGTGCACTGGTTTTAGTAAATCTACCCCACTGTATCTCCTTTCCAGTACTGCTATCCATTTAAAGCTCGGGGCCCGGATTCAGAAAGGATTTACGATGACATATCTCCAGATACACCGTCATAAGTCCAAATCTGTGTTGTCGCATCTATACGCCTATTCAGGAAGGCATTTAGGTTAGAATTAGTCCAAGAAACGACTGACGTAAGTCTCTTATGCCGTCTTATCTTGGGGTGCATATTTACGCTGGCCGCTAGGGGCGCTTCCGTATATTTCCACGTCGAATATGCAAATGAGCTAGATACGCCGATTCATGAACGTACTTGCGCCCGGCGTATTAAAATACGCTGTTTACGTAAGGCGTACGACCGGCAAAACGTTACCCCTCATAAAGCAGGGGTAAGTCATGTTAAGGTATGGATGTCGGAAACGTCGGAACAGCGTCGTATTTTACGTTGTTTGCGTAAGTTGTACGTGAATGGGAATGGGCGTAGGTTACGTTCACGTCGACTAAGCATTGAGCCGGCGAAATTTACGGAGACAATTTGAGGTGATACTGAGCATGCGCCGTTCGTAAGGGGCGTCATTTACGTGGGGTCACGATTCATTTACATACAACACGCCCCCTACCAGACTACTTTGAATTACGCGGGCTTACGCCGGCCCATATACGCTACACCGCTACGTAACTTCAGGTGCAAGTTCTTTCTGAATACAGTACTTGCCTCTCAAAGTTACGGCGGCGTAGCGTATATGAGATACGCTACGCCCGCATATAGTTACGCCATTCTATCTGAATCTGGGCCCATATGTTCATCTTTTCTATATGCACTCAAAGAGGAATAACTTTGGCAACAAAATAAAGCTCCCAACCACCAAATCGACTGAATAACATAAATTACCTCCCTCTGTGGTTTCCTGAACCATGGGCACCTCATTTACAATCTAGCTATTGTTATAATTTGGCAAAATCCCATGAACTGGACTGCAGGCTTTTAACATTGTGTTTGACAGTTACATTTAAGTTATCCATTTTCATTTACCAGCCGAAAACACATTCAGGTATTTGTCAATCAGTCTTTATTAGGAAGGGGAATCTGAAGAAGTCCTCATACCTGCAGATCAAGCATTCAGCCCGGTATTTGGGATAACAGGTCAAAAATTAAAATCACAATCTATTCAACGGAATGGGAAACCATCAAATTATAACCCTATCTATGAACAGATGGGGGTCATTAAACACACTGAATAATCTTCTATCCAAGTTGTTTATTATAGTTGATGTGGTAAAATTTGGAAAAAGAGGTAATTTTCTTTCTATACAGAGTATGATTAGTGACATACTGATCTTTATTATCTAAAGATTGAAAAAATAAATGGTTCTACATGAAAGTGTTTTTGTGATCATTTCCTAAGGCTGGCCAAAATCATAATTTTAATAGAGCACTTCTCACTTTCAGCCTATATGGGTTTAGATAACTGTATCCAAAGCTTCCTACGTGACAGTTTAAACATGTCCCAAATCTAGTTACTAGGTGATGCAGCAGCCTCATAAAGGAAAAAAAAAAAAAACGTTATTTACCTCACAAGTAAGGCACATTTTCCTTCATTTGTGAGCTACTTGGAGGGTTATTAAACCCAGTAATATGAAAATAGTTTAGCAGCCCCCCCACAGTGCCCACAGCTTATAAATCTTTTTTTTTACATTAAATACTGCCACTATATACCTTTCTGTATTTGTATACCACAGTCACATGATAAACTGCACAGTTTCTCCAGGGCTGAGAAATCAGGAAGCAGGAGATTTCCACTACAGCCTGTATACACGCCCACATGTGCAATGTCAATATCATGTGACCTTGCTAGCTCTGAGAACAAGAAAATGTTCTTTTCAGCATAAAAGACACAACTGAGCATGTGCAGGTCGGCTACCCTGCATGTGTTAGCCGACCTTCCCTAGATAGACAGTGCAGGAGGGGGAGGATCTATGCATACAGGATAAAACTGCCTTTTTACATAATGCAGAGGATTAACCACTTAAGTTCCACAGTGAGTATAACAAGCACGCTATGCTGCATATACAGACTGATTTTACTGTTGTAGGTTTAGTAATACTTTAACGTGGATGTAAACACACTCTCATCCTTTTTAAACTACTGCCATAGTGCTGATCTATAAGGATATAGATGCCTCCTGCATGTATCCTTACCTGTCAAATGTCTCCCCTCTGTCTGTTATGAGAACTGAAAAACTGCAGATTTTATGGGTGGATCTGTTGTCTGGAGCTCAGTGGGAGGAATTGTGATGTCAGTAGAATCCCCGCCCACCTCTACACTCCCCTTTTTAACCACTTAAGGACCGCCTAACGCCGATATACGTCGCCAGAATGGCATGGCTGGGCACAATCACGTACCTGTACGCCCTCTTTAAGTGCCCAGCCGTGGGTCGCACGCTGTCATTGATCGTCTGTTCCCTGATATAGGGAAAGGCGATCAATGATGTCACATGTCCAGCCCCGCCCCTCTACAGTTAGAAACACATATGGGGTCACACTTAACCCCTTCAGCGCCCCCTAGTGGTTAACTCCCAAACTGCAATTGTCATTTTCACAGTAAACAATGCATTTTATAGCACTTTTGCTGTGAATTTGCTGTGAAAATCACAATGGTACCAAAAATGTGTCAAAATTGTCCGATGTGTCCGCCATAATGTCGCAGTCAAGAAAAAAATCGCTGATCGCTAATAAAAAATGCAATAAAACTATCCCCTATTTTGTAAACGCTATAAATTTTGCGCAAACCAATCGATAAACGCTTATTGCGATTTTTTTACCAAAAATAGGTAGAAGAATACGTATCGGCCTAAACGGAGGACATTTTTTTTTATATATATTTTTGGGGGATATTTATTATAGCAAAAAGTAAAAAATATTGAATTTTTTTCAAAATTGTCGCTCTATTTTTGTTTATAGCGCAAAAAATAAAAACCGCAGAGGTGATCAAATACCACCAAAAGAAAGCTCTATTTGTGGGGAAAAAAGGGCGCCAATTTTGTTTGGGAGCCAAGTCGCACAACCGCACAATTGTCAGTTAAAGCGACACAGTGCCGAATCGCAAAAAGGGGCCTAGTCCTTTACCTGCATATTGGTCCGGGTCTTAAGTGCATTTTTTCCTGTGTATTCCTTACACTAAATTCTGCTATGATCACTAACATCCAGTCAAAATCGAGAAAAGTAACCACATGAATTCAGAAAAGGAGTGGGGGGTGGGAATTAAAAAATAATGCCTGGCTCAAGCTTGTGCATGAGATATGTAAATAACCTATCATTCACAGCAAGGGGGAAGAACAGACACAAGTTTTCTTCAGTTGTCCGTTTATCTCACTGAAAAAAGAAAAAGGATTGCTCAGAGCTGGATTCACTCGTGTGGCAAGACTGAGCTCAGATGATAGGAAATCTTATACTCTACATTGTGACATAAAAAAAAATGAAAATGTCGGGTTTACATCTACTTTAAGATTCATTTACTGATTGATAAGCTATGGGATTTTGATTTAGCATTGCCAATTCAGATAACCATATCCCCTGCAAAATCTTTTCATGTTTCCATATTGCAATCAGACAGAGCCTATGTGAGGGTGACAACACTGCTCTGATTTTAGGAGCAATGCAGCAGCATTGTTACTCCACCATAGGAAGCCGCATGAGTTGGATTTCACTGGCAGTTTCAACAGTTTTTACTTTACAGGGTAACTAAAATAAAATAGAAATGCAGATGGGCTTACAATTACTGTAAGTGCTTCAACACATATTTTTTTTAACAGAAGGCCATAGTTTTACTATAAAATGTTGTAACGGCTACCCAGCTAGGGAGAGGGTCTCAGCCGTTGGAGAAGTCCTTTTCCCTGGCAAGCTGCGATATGCAAGTACCGCCGGTATCCCCGTCCAATAGATCCAGAGAGAGAGAGAGAATTCCCCTTCACGAACGAGACAAGGCTACGTTGAAGGGTCAAACAAGACTGACTTTATTTTCCAGTACACAGCACACTTTTATACAGAATTTGGAACATCCCACCCCCAACAACCGCTTTCCCATTGGTCAATTGTAAAGTATATACAGTCTTCACTCAGGTCCTCCTTGACCATGCAAATGAGGACTTGAAATAGTCAACAGAGATTGGTCCAATAGCTTGGATAGAAAGACTTGTGTATTGAGACAGAAGCCCCAGGGGGTAATCAATGTACACAATAACCCGGTCTACTTAATTACTACCTCTGAGAGGTTACATTATTTTAGAACAATACAAATTCCCTTAGCGTAAACACATACATCTTCAAACACACATTCTAAAAGTAATTTAGAGGAGATAATTCTCTCCTAGAGACATCCCGTCTCCGACAACCGCTCTCAACCTGCAGAATACAATAAAAGGTATTTCACAAGACGGCTCCACTTAGCATTTCAATAGACTGAGCTAAGCATTGAATGGTCATTGTCCTATTGACCTAGTCAGGACAAAATTAACCACTTGTAATGTGTCCAGTACCTTCTGCAATGAACTGTCAGTAATGTCCCATCTTCTGAAATACATAGTTCCGTTACAAATGTATTATAAGAAAAGACAGTGAGACACATTCCTGTCAGGACATAATTTTGCTGCCAAAAGTACTGCCCTGGGGTTGCCTCAATATTCAAATCTCCTATAAGATGTGTTCCACCTACAGCCGGTGCGTCCTTTATCTCCAGTCTCCATTTGGTCTAGTTTTATTGGACAGCAATGATTTTCTTCTGGATGAGGGCCTTGGCAACAATATGTTTTTTACTCTAATAATGGCTGTGTAAAATTGTCCTCTGACACTATGCATACGAATGTACTCTTATACCCCTCATCTCTTTATAATCCTCACATGTTTGTCTTTTGTGGGGTTTTGGGCTGATACTTCTGTACAAATATTCATAATACTGCTATATTAAATATTGATGAGAATTATGCTACATTTACAGCCATAATAGTTTTTTTTTATAATAGCAAGTTTTAAAATTTGTCAAAATAAAAGGGGAAAAAATACTTTCAGTGGGAAAGGCTTTGCCTTTCATTTATTTTTATTATTTTCACAATGATGTTATAACTCTGCTATGTTACATATAAAAATTCAACTTGTGTGGAATTCTATACTCAGGATTTGATGAATAGATTTTAGGGTGCATATCAACGGTTTTGCCAATTAAACAAAGCAAAACATGGGGAAAATTGAAAATGCATTATTTTTTCATTAAATCGGATGAATTTAAAGCAGTAGTAAAACACAAAAAACCCTGCAAAGCAATGTCATAATGTGCTAGTATACATTACATACTGGAACATTATGAGAGACTTACCTTAAAAAGAAGCCCTCTAGCATCATGCTGCCACCGCTAAGAGAGCTTCAAATCTTCTCCAGGTCTTCCTTCTGGGTTTCCGACCTCCAGCACTGGCTCTGAAGGTCTGGCGCAGTATGCCATACCTTTAGAACGCATGTGTCGGGGACGTCACCGGCTGCATGCACTCAGAATATTTCCTAAACAGTGCAAGTTTAGGAGATAGTCACATTAACTACAGGTTGAGCCCTGTACACACGGCCCAGAATCTCATCAGGAAAAAACGTTTTTCCTGACGAGATTCTTGGCAAGATTCTCTTGCCGGACGAGTGTACACACGGGCCATTGAAAAGAACCGCCGTTCTTTTGAATGGCACGAACGCGGTGACGTTATCGACTACGACAAGCATGCGCTCGTCACATTCAGTGCCGTCGCCGCCATCTTGCTTCACCCTACCTATGCCTTGGAAGCTTCCGCACATGTGTCAAAGTCATTTTGAGCATGCACGGGTTTCCATGCAGAGGTAAGTATACACACGCTTAGGTTTCTCGGCAGGAAAACACAGGTTCTCTATTTTTCCCGTCTAGATTCTGGGCAGTTTTCTTGATGAGAAACCTCAAAGCCTTTGTACACATGCACGGTTTACCCGTCAAGAATGCTCTGCCAGCAGTTTTCTTCCTGGTTCTTGCTGAGAAAACCTTGTGGTGTATGAGGCTTAAGCCTTATTACAGGCTTACCTGTAGATAAAAGATGAAAAAGTGGGTTCATTACCACTTTAACTAGATGTACAGAAAAAAAAAATGGGACGGGGTACAGATAATTAGGGATTTGTTTGAACACGTGAACACCGTTAAAGTCTATGGGACACGAGCGTGAAAATTTTAAAAGTGCTAATTGTAAAGGTTAATATGCAAGTTAATGTCATAAAAAGTGTTTGGGGACCTGGGTCCTGCCCCAGGGGACATATATCAACGCAAAAAAAGTTTTAAAAGCGGATGTTTTTTCAGGAGCAGTGATTTTAATGCTTAAAGTGAAACAATAAAAATGAAATATTCATTAAAATTTCGTACCTGGGGGGTGGCTATAATATGCCTGTAAAGGGGCACATTTTTCCCGTGTTTAGAACAGTCCCTGCACAAAATGACATTTCTAAAGGAAAAAAGTAATTTAAAACTACTCTATAATGAATTGTCGGAATTGTCGGGTCCCGGCAATACAGATAAAAGTCATTGTGAAAAAAATGTGTGGGGGTCCCCCTCAAAATCCATACCAGACCCTTCAGGTCTGGTATGGATTTTAAAGGGAATCCCACGCCAAAATAAAAAAATTACGTGGGCCCCCCCCCCAAAAATCCGCTGGGAAACCTGGTGAGTATACGGGTGACCCCCACCCCCCTCTGATGCCAGGGGTAGCCCAGACGTGTCATCATGTGGCCCTGCCAACAGCTATATAACAGCTGTCACAGCAGTAGACGCCTCACTCGGCGGGAGCTGCCCATGGAGGCAGAGCTAGTGCGGTGCTTTTTTTCCTCATTCCGGAACTCGAGAATGGATTTACATCGCTGGAATTTTTATAATATTTTAACAAAGGACTTGTCGCAAGCTGTCTCCTGTGTTGTTTTTACCATTTTTGACAGTTTTTTGGTGAAAAGGTAGGGGTACAATGCACCCTGTTATCAATTCACATAGGGGGGGCCGGGATCTAGGGTTCCCCTTGTTAAAAGGGGGCTTCCAGATTCCGATAAGCCCCCCGCCCGCAGACTCCCACAACAACCAGGCAAGGGTTGTGGGGAGAGGCCCTTGTCCCCATCAACATGGGGACATGGTGCTTTGGACCCCAAAGCATCCTCCCCATGGCGTCCCCCACGCCATTTTTTTTTTATTTTGGTGGAAGGGTTTGGTATGGATTTTGAGGGGGACCCCTACGCCATTTTTTAAAAAAAAATTGGCGCAGGGTTCCTCTTAATATCCATACCAGACCTGAAGGGCCTGGCATCGAATTTGGGGGACCCCCACGCAATTTTTTTTAACATTTTGGTTTGGGGTTCCCCTTAATATTCATACCAGACCCAAATGGCCTGGTAATGGACTGGGGGGAACCCATGCCATTTTTTTCAATTACTTTTATCCATATTGCCAGGACCCGACAATTCATTATAGCCGCGAGTAGTTTTAAATGACTTTTTTCCTTTAGAAATATCATTTTGCACAGGGACTGTTCTAAACACGGGAAACATGCGCCACTTTACAGGCATTCTATAGACACCCCCCAGGTACAAAATTTAAAGGAATATTTCACTTTTATTGTTTCACTTTAAGCATTATTAAAATCACTGCTCACAAAAAAACGGGGGTTTTTAAAACTTTTTTTGCATTGATAAATGTCCCCTGGGGCAGGACCCAGGTCCCCAAACACTTTTTATGACAATTTCATGCATGCAAGCCTTTAAAACGAGCACTTTTGATTTCTCCCATAGACTTTAAAGGGTGTTCCGCTGCTTTCGAATTTGCCATGAACACCGCAAATTGTTCACTATTCGGCGAACATGTGAACACCCGATGTTCAAGTCGAACTTCAGGCTCATCCCCACAGATAATACATTATACAAATGGTTTACATCAACAGTATGTTCGAGCACTATGGGCCAGATTCAGAGAGAACTTACGCCGACGTATCTGTTGATACGCCGCGTAAGTTCTATGATGCGCCGTCGTATCTATGTGCCGTATTCTTGAAACCAGATACGCCTGAATTCTGCCTCCATCCGACCGACGTAAGTCTCCTACGCCGTCGTATCTTGGGTGCATATTTACGCTGGCCGCTAGGGGCGCTTACATTGATTTACGCGTCAAATATGTAAATGACCTACATACGCCGATTCACGAACGTACTTGCGCCCGTCGCAGTAAGCTACGTCGTTTACGTAAGGCGTCTGTCTGGCGTATAGTTATTCCTCATAAAGCAGGGGTAAGTCATGTTAGGGTATGGACGTCGGAACAGCCGTCAAATTTTACGTTGTTTGCGTAAGTCGTACGTGAATCGTGAATGGGGCTGGGCGTAGGTTACGTTCACGTTGAAAGCATTGAGCCGACGTATCTTAGGGAGTATATGCAACGTGATTCTGAGCATGCGCGCACATGCGCCGTTCGTTCGGGAATTCATTTACATGGGGTCATGGCTAATTTTAATACAACACGCCCACTACCTTCCTAATTTGAATTAGGCGGGCTTACGCTGGCCCATTTAGGCTACGCCGATGTAACTTAGGGAGCAAGTGCTTTGTGAATACTGCTCTTGCCTCTCAGAGTTACGTTGGCGTAGCGCATATGAGATGCGCTACACCCGCACAAAAATACGCCCCTGTCTCTGAATCTGGCCCTTAATGCTTGAAACCCCAGTTAATTTCTCACGCAGATGTAATAGCTTTACACAATGGTGGCAGCTGTGTTTCAATTCAGAATATATGAAGTTTCATATTAGCTTGCACATATATGATGCAGGGTGATAAGAGTAAAGCTGGCCATATACCAGTGAGTTAAAAGAAAAAAAAAAACTGACCCAGTTCCCCCATCCACACAGTTGGGGTGAATGAGGGAATCCTCCTTGCTGAGCCATTTATTCTGCCAGTGGACTTCCCCACTGTCAGAATACAGTGATCAGCCCTGCATTATAGCCCGCAGTGGTGATCGAGTGGCAATTTTTGTACACGGTCAACAGATCAACTTCTGTTCAACTGCAGTGGCCATTCATTGATCAAAATTTGGCTGGTACAATCATTGTAAGCAGCTCTAATAGTGTTAAATGCTTTAAAACTTGATGGACTTGTGTGTTTTTTGAACCTCACCTACTATGTAACCATGTAAGTATGTTTGCCTCATCCCTGTAAACTGATACATCTGGAAGGGAGCTTGTTCTTTTGAAAAACAGATGTACTGGCTGGATCACCAATTTAAAATAGAAGAAAGATAGCCTAAAAAAATTAAATTCATGCAGCAATCGTATCTAAGTATTAGTAATAAATTATTGCTTTTGGGTTTAATACTGTTTTAAGCAATTCATTCTATTACCAATGCATTTTCCTTTATATAAGTCAGTGTTATCTTTTTTTGTCTAATAAGTAGGTAAGCAGAAAAGGTGCCAGAAAGCAGTAATACTGGACCAAGAAGCAACAGGGTGCTCTTCTTAACTGATAGAAAGATACTATATGCAGCAAAAGAAAACCAGCAAATGTTACAAATCCTTTGGAAAGTCAAATAGTAAACATACAGTATACCACATACTTAGGTGTTTTCCTGTAGTTCAATTTCAAAGGACACTGACTTGATACTGTGCTTGAAGCATGAATACCCTTTAAAATCAAAACACTGATTTTTTGTTGTTGTTGTACTGCCTTAACAAAAAGCAAACAAAGGCATATCAAGTCTTAAAAAAATCAGATAACACAATTTGGGACAGAGTACTGCAGACGTCCATCCTCATAAGCATTCTCAAAATGGTCACTGATAGGCTGTGCTTGATGTTATCTCCGCAGTAATTTGCTGAATAATTGGAATTCAAGTAGCCTTTTCCCCCCTCTATCGAGTGGCTAAACAATGCTAATTATTTAATCGAATCAGTTTGAAAGCAGCACACAGTCTAATTTGCATCTATCTGTGCTCTTTTTATTGGCGCAGGAATTAGTAAGACTGTCACATGGACAACACTTTATTGTTCTACACTTATGTATAACTGACTGGCAGTATGTGCAAATTCCCTGTGTTTTCTTTATTTATCAGCAAAGAACAGCTAATCTCTCTTGCTTATGACAAAGATGGTACTTAGAAATGCAAGCCACGTCTCCCTCCACATCCTCTGTTTTCTAGACTACAGACTATATTTTTGGTTTTGCACCATTCAACTCTTATTTTAATTCAACAGAGAAATTAGGTTTTGAAATTAGAATATCGTCAGCGCTGGCAGATTGCCATTGTCCTTGTATCTGTTTGCCCAACACTGTCCCTTATGCCCTGCCTGTTTCTTTTCCACATAGCCGTTCACTGGCACGCAGTAGAATAATTAACCGTTACTACATCCAGGGAGGAACTGTTGCTTCAATTACACTAATAAGAGTCCACAAACCAGAGAGCCGTGTGCTAAAAGTTGACGAGCAAATGAAAAGACATGTCAGAATTCTAATATATTCTATTTGTATCTTCTGTTTTCTAAAGCTCACTATTGCATATGCCGCGTTATCCGCTACACCAGAGCAGAAAGGAAAGATGTGATAAAAATATGGCCTAATAAAACCAATATATGCACGCTGTAAAATCAGCGGCTGAAGCATAGAGAAACATGTCACAGTGAACAATTGTGCCTTTGTATTTCATATTAATGTGCTCCACTCCTGAGTTTATGTTCGAAATGCAAAAAAGGGGGAAAAAAATTAGCGAAGAATGGGAAGGACTTACACAGCTGGCATATAAAATGCCAACATTCTAATTCAAAAAGAAAGGGCAAAAAGGAAAAAAAAAGTTCTGGTTGCCATGCCACACCTGTAACTTTTTTATCAACATGGTAACATTCCTTTGAAGGCGATAAAATCAAACTAGCTCATATTAGGAATAAAACGGCAAGTAAACCTTCTTTGAAAAGTTAGAATGCATTACCCGTCTGAAGCCTTTGTTAAAGCAAAAATAATCATGAAGCAGTTATAGCAATTAAGTCTTAAACCTAGGAAATAAATTGCTCTTCCTTCCTTCTAGAGTAAATAAATTGCTTCTTGGGAGATAATTTTATGGTGCTTCTGAATTTAGACTATTTAATTAATAGTACATTATTTCCCACTAACATAGTCATTTCTCAAAATCTAAGAGATCTGTTAATATAGGAAAGGCATTTTTATTATCCTTATGTGAATGCGGAAAACACAAGGGGAAGGTCTCGCTTCTCCCTTATAATCATGTCATTATGTACAGCATACCCAATTGTGTTGTGTTTGTTTGGCTGATACAAGGCTCATCTGTAAATGATTTACACACTGACTGAGTTATTGCTAGCCAATGATTATTTAATGCCTCTCAGTGGAATTAACATGACAAGGCTTCATGCATGAAAATGACTGTGTAATCCTTACTGGTCTCTTTTCTTTGCAGCTCATTACTAAAAATATCATGGAGTAAGAAGCAGGTAGGGAAAAAGCCTTTTTTTCCGCAACAGGTATATTGCTGTACTAGACTTTAAAGAGACTCAATTGTAGCTCAAAATACCAACAAGTAGGATGAAAATGTTTTTCCCGCATCCCAGGGGGTATGATGAGGGCAATGGATATACAGCTCCTTTATGACCAGGATAAAGGTAAGCACTACTAAAGGTACTGCCTCCTGGGAAGCTGTAACTTTAACGTGGTACAGGCTCAGATCCAAACTGCACGTCTCGAATGATAACGCTTCTGATAAAAAAAAAAAAATGGGTGGGAAATGATTTCCCCACTAGTTACCAGTCTTATTATCTGACTCTTTCAATCAAAAATGACTGTTGGAATCTAAATGTAGTCGAAAGCAACCAGTACCAGCGTTGTTTATGAACTGCCAATATATATTGTGACCATGTATGTAAAGCCAAATATTAGTATTCAGATCAAAGCTTTACACATATGAATTGATTTAAAGGCAAATAGATCATGCACTTTGCAAGTGCAGTTGCTCCAGGGCTTAGCAAATGAAGCTCTGCTGACTTCCATTTTCCAATTATGTGCAAGCAAAAATGCTATGATTGGGTATTATTTGCAAAGTGAAGTTTAAAAAGTTCTGAGGCAACTGTACTTGCAAACGTGTATAGTCTATTTACCTTTAGTAAATAAACATCAGAGATACATTTCTATATCCTATCTAATGACCTTAGCTTTTTGAAGCATCATCTTGCATCAGTTAAAGCATCTGTTAAACCCCCCCCCCCTCCAAAAAAAAAACAGACCCTATTTCTTTAAAGCATGTTATACAGAACAGTGCTTGTGTTGTGTCATTTGGCCCCCTGTATACCCTAAAAAACCTGGCTGATCCTGCCTGGCTATACCCTCCCCTCTGCAAACAGACCACAATAATTATGGCTGCTGAGCCCTGACATTGTGGCCTGTTTGTGTGACTCAGTCATCCGCAGTCTTCTCTCTGCAGCTCTCCCTGGGTCTGTGTCTCCTCTGTCCCCCCTCCCTGCTTGTACCAGCGTCTGCCCCCCCCCA
Source organism: Rana temporaria (assembly GCF_905171775.1). Lineage (NCBI taxonomy): Eukaryota > Metazoa > Chordata > Amphibia > Anura > Ranidae > Rana > Rana temporaria. The sequence goes on along the minus strand of NC_053493.1, from coordinate 231,505,280 downwards.
CTCCTGCTTTTCTCGTATCTGCTATGAAATGGTCTTATCCCCTCTGTACCTTAATAACATGTGTCCCTGTATCTGTGTAATGTAAAAAATCCACGGATCTGTACCTTGCATGTGCGTGGCTCCAGGCGCTCAGCTGATTGTCGGCTCTCTCCCTCCTCTCTCCCCCCCGAGCTGACATCAGCAGAAGGGCTTGGCTCCACCCACTGCAGCTGTGAGCCGGAGAGAGAAGCGAGAAAAGGAATCAGCTGTGTGCCAGACGTGGAGCTTATATCGGTACAGATCAGAAGATTTTTTACAGAGCACAGACACAGGGACACATGGTATTAAGGTACGTAGGGGATAAGACCATTTAATAGAAGTGGGTTAACAACCACTTTAATGTGACAATACCTCTGAATAATTTGTGTGGCAGCGGGTCTGAGAACTAGGAGCATGCACAGTTGCACATTCCTAGTTCTCCACTGGAAGGTATTTAACATTGAAGGGGCATCTTTAAATGTACTGTTTATAGGTCATAAAGTGCCAAACAAAACATAGCTAGAAATCCAAAGTCATTATTGTTCAACTGGTTACAGCAAGCAGAGTAAAAGACAGCCACAACATTTTGGGGGCCACACAATTCCCCCTTCATCAGGACTGGGAGAATTTACAGAATGTTAAATGGACTCAAAAGTGCTCTTAAGCAGACTTATCTGCAGGCAAGGATGTTATAAACAACAGTCAGTGCTGGTATTCCCAGTAGATGTCCCTTACCAGTTCTACTGTGCTTGTTATAACCAGAACTATAAAGACTTTGGACTCCTAAGGATTTTTCATTAGGCACTTCATTTGATCTATTACACATGGATTTCCCAACTCAGGTCAATGTTTTCTCTTGGGGGGTCCCTGTCTTTGTGGTGAGGTGCCAAATACAGATCAACCCTGTCTGCATTTTGATGACCTGTGCAAAAACATCTCCAGTACATCTCTACAACTACCTCTTGGATTTCCTTTCATCTGACAGTCGTTCTCAAATCTCATTGGTCTCAGCTGAAAATACTGTCACTTTTTAAAAAATAAGGATCCTTATCCTGGTTTGCTATATTTGTGAATTAAGCCTTTATTGATTTTAAAATATTACACTTTAGAAAACTGCCAAAGCACATCTATATAGTAATGTGAAGTTAATACACTTACTAATTAACTAGCTTTTACTCCAGTATGCTAAATGATTAGTGATCTTTTAACACCCCCCACATGCTGACGTCAACTCCATCTTTGAATATCCTGCTTGCCCTTTCTCCTGGATGCTTCATCTGCCCACAAGCCAACATCACAAGCTCATGCAATAGACTCTTTTATCATAGTCTGCCCTCAGGTTACTATAGTTTCACTGATGTGTGAGAGACATCATCCCAGCAGAGAACTTCCCATTTCATAATTTCTGCTATGCCAGGAACACACTGATTCTGAAACGAAACTTGCTGAGTGTGGGTTTTAAAAGCTTTACAGAGATAGGAAGCATTATGGACAAGCAAATAATAGGGTCATGTTAGATATGGGGGAAGTTAAACAGCTTTAAATAACGTTGAGGGTTATTTGCAGCATAACTAAACAGGGGGTCTTGGATTGCAGTAAACTTCATGGCATAATAAATGTCCTATCACTCAAAAAGAACATAGCTGAAACTGAATATTTACATAGAATAATAGCTGTATAAATAAATGCAATTATAAATAATGACATCATTGAAAGTAATCTAATGGACAGTAGTAGAGTAGAAGATTGGTTATGCCTTCGTTTACTTGCCTCAAGTCACAAGACATTGAAATATATATGAAAGTAAATCAAAACTATAAACACACATCAAATTTTTCCACAAGTCAATAAGGCAGGATTTCAGCTAAACTTAGGAGGGAAAAAAAGAAGAGGCTACAGAGAAACAGCCACAGGAGAGAGGGAAGCATCTCTAGGGAGGGGAGCTTGGTGGGAGAGGTTGCTGAGAACCAGCCAAACCAGAGAGGAAAATAGAGGAGGCTGTAGAAAATCAGCCAAACTGGAGAGGGGGATGGGGAGAGAGGCTGCAGAGAAACAGCCACATGCAGTAAAAATACCTACACAATAGAGAATCCTGTTGTTTACGGAACACAACAGCTCAAGCTAAAATGTACACACACAAATGAGTTAATGAGAGCTGTGATTGATTACAATGACTCATCCCAGACAAACCACAGCCTCAAAGCAAGAAGTGCCTTTAGCAAACGTGTATGGCTCTGTCAAAGCTTTTTGTAATAAATGTTTTTTAAATAAAAAAACTTTATAGAGCTGAATATAACATATATCAAACAACAGACTAAAAATGTATATAACCTTAAACAAAAAAACAGTAAAATAAAACTGATCAAAACCATTAAAGTTTCCCATTACTGTAGATATTGTGTAAAATATACTGTAAATGTTTCCAATACAAAGAACAAAAATCAAATGTAACATTTAAAATTTTGACATATATGTAAATATTTCAATACATAACAATGTGACTGCTGGGTGTGTTACTGTGGGCTATAGTTGTATTAGCTGCATACAGTAAAGCTGGCCATAAATGGTTTGAATCTTGGCCGGTTCAGCAAAGACCGGAGGAGATTCAAACCATCTATGGGTGGGATGATTGTACCCAAGTCAATCCATTGATCGACTTTGGTACAGCCAGCATCTCAGATTTTTACATGAGATTATTGACAGTGGCTATAACCGCTAGCAATAGTCACTGTGTTTTCCCAGCCTGGATGGCTCCCCATGCTCCTCTGCCAGGAGGAACACAATTATACATCAACATAGTCCTGTGGTTACAGGAAAGATAATCACATCATCTATGGCCCTTCCATGGTTGCCAACTTTCAGTAAATTTACAAACAGTTTGTAAAATCTGTATATTTTGCATCTGTCCATAGATGTCCATTATGGACATGTAGTCGGGAGGCCTTGCAGAAAGGTCTGTGCAACATGTTTCCAGACACTGGGAGGTTAAAAAATCCTGGTCCTGGACAACGTGTTGCTGAGGCTTCAGTCAGTCACAGAAGGAGCGGTGGAGAAGGTGGCCATCTGACCGATGCGTTCAGACAATTTTTTAGTCCGCATCCCCAAGGTATGACCGGTTCCAGCAACCATCGCCAGCGTCTGTTTTACATGATGCAGGAATATCTAGGGGCAAGATCAGACTTGGACACCTTTCCCACCGAAAATCCTCTGGCTTACTGGGTCTTGAGGATGGATCACTGGCCAGAGCTTGCACAGTACGGAATTGAGCTACTGGCTAGAGTTGAGCGGACACCTGGATGTTCGGGTTCGGGTCCGAACCCGAACTTTAAAAAAAAAGTTTGGGTTCGGGAACCCGAACTCCAAACCCCATTGTAGTCAATGGGACACGGACTTTTAGAAAAAAAATGCGCGGAGGTCCCCGCAAATTCAATAACCAGAGGGTCTGGTATGGATATTAAGGGGAACCCCGCCGTCAATTTTTAAAAAAAAATGACGTGCGGTTCCCCCTAAATATCCATAACCAGACCCTTCAGGTCTGGTGTGGATTTTAAGGGGAACTCCACCCCAAATAAAAAAAAATGGCATGGAGTTCCCCCTAAAATCCACACCAGACCCATTATCCGAGCATGTTGACCTGGCCGGCCGCAGAAAAGAGGGGGGGACAGAGTGCGGCCCCCCCCTTTCCTGAACCGCACCAGGCCACATGCCCTCAACATTGGGAGGGTGCTTTGGGGTGCCCCCCAAAGCACCTTGTCCCCATGTTGATGGGTACAAGGGTCTCATCCCCACAACCCTTGCCCGGTGGTTGTGGGGGTATGCGGGCGGGAGGCTAAGGGGACCCCCAGATCCTGACCCCCCCTGTGTGAAATGGTAATGGGGTACACTGTACCCCTACCATTTCACAAAGGAAGTTAAAATAGTAGTTGTCTGAAAAAAAAACACACACACCGTTGAACAAAATACTTTATTAATTAAACCAAATAAAAATCCAGAGGTGAAAATAGACGATCCATGCTGCTCCCTGATCCATCGTTGTCTTGTATCCAGCGGCGGGTGAGTTCTCCAGCGACGGGTGTACGGGTGTTCTCGCCCACGATTGGTCCAGCGATGAGAAGAGCCATCCATTCAGAGCACAGCTCTGCGAATGACACGCCGGAGCTTGACGTTTCTTGTATAGGGGAGGCGGGCCACACGTCACGTGACCCCGTCCCCCTCTGACGCACACTGTGCTACGTCACTGGGACAGCCCTATTCCCCTTTAGTATTACCTATTACCTATTACCATTTCACACAGGGGGGAGTCAGGATCTGGGGGTCCCCTTTGTTAAAGGGGTCTTCCAGATTCTGATAAGCCTCCCGCCTGCATACCCCGACAACCACCGGGCAAGTATTGTGGGGATGAGACCCTTGTCCCCATCAACATGGGGACAAGACAAGGTGCTTTGGGGGGCACCCCAAAGCACCCTCCCAATGTTGAGGGCATGTGGCCTGGTGCGGTTCAGGAGAGGGGGGGCCGCATTCTGTCCCCCCCTCTTTTCTGCGGCCGGCCAGGTCAACATGCTCGGATAAGGGGTCTGGTGTGGATTTTAGGGGGAACTCCACGCCATTTTTTTTTAAATTTGGGGTGGAGTGCCCCTTAAAATCCACACCAGACCTGAAGGGTCTGGTTATGGATATTTAGGGGGAACCGCACGTCATTTTTTTTAAATTGACTGCGGGGTTCCCCTTAATATCCATACCAGACCTAAAGGGTCTGGTTTTTGAATTTGTGGGTACCTCCGCGCATTTTTTTTCCCGAACTCCGAACCCGGACCCGAACTTTTTCCAATTATTCGGGTTCGGGTCCGGGTTCGGGAAAAACCCAAAGTCCGTACCGAACCCAAACTTTACAGTTCGGGTTCGCTCAACTCTACTACTGGCTTGTCCTGCATCTCGCGTTCTTTCAGAACGCACATTCAGTGCTGCTGGAGGCTTTGTAACCGATCACAGGGTGCGTCTCTCCACCGACTCGGTCGATCGACTGACCTTCATAAAAATGAATCAGGCTTGGATCACCACCAGCTACCAAGCACCTGATGCTGATGTAACTGAATATTTTTTTTTGAAATGTCAGATCCCTTCAAGACTGCCTATGCTGATGCTGAGTGACTATCCTGTTATGCTGAGCGACTATCCTTTTCCTCCTCAATGATCATGCTGATAGCTTGTAAGAACATTTTTGGTTCTGGGCACCAGCACCAGTGCCTAAGGCCCAATTTTTCTGCCCCTGTTTAACAGGGGCATGTAATTACAATTTTTGATGCAATACTTTGCAGCAGGCTCATTCCTGCGCTCCAACTAGAGTATCTGTGAGGGGTTGCAGTGTTGTAGCACCAGTGCCTAAGGCCCAATTTTTCTGCCCCTGTTTAACAGGGGCGTGTAATTACAATTTTGATGCAATACTTTGCAGCGGGCTCATTCCTGCACTCCAACTAGAGTATCTGTGAGGGGTTGCAGTGTTGTGGCACCAGCACCAGTGCCCAAGACACAATTTTTCTGCCCCTGTTTAACAGGGGCGTGTAATTACAATTTTTGATGCAATACTTTGCAGCAGGCTCATTCCTGCGCTCCAACTAGAGTATCTGTGAGGGGTTGCAGTGTAGTGGCACCAGCACCAGTGCCTAAGACCCAATTTTTCTGGCGTGTAATTACAATTTTTGATGCAATACTTTGCAGCAGGCTCATTCCTGTGCTCCAACTAGAGTATTTGTGAGGGATTGCAGTGTTGTGGCACCAGCACCAGTGCCTAAGACCCAATTTTTCTGCCCCTGTTTAACAGGGGCGTGTAATTACAATTTTTGATGCAATACTTTGCAGTGGGCTCATTCGTGTGCTCCAACTAGAGTATCTGTGAGGGGTTGCAGTGTTGTGGCACCAGCACCAGTGCCTAAGGCCCAATTTTCCTGCCCCTGTTTAACAGGGACATGTAATTACAATTCTTGATCTAATATTTCACAGCAGGGCCCATTCCTGCGCCCACCAAGAGTAACTGTGAGGACTTACAGTGTTGTGGCACCAGCGCCAGTACCAAAGGCCCGATTTTTCTACCACTGTTCAACAATGGCATGTAATTACAGTTCTTGATATAATAGTTCACACAGCAGGGCATTCCAGCGCCCATCAAGACTAACTGTGAGGGCTTACAGTGTTGTGGCAATACCAACACCTAGGGCCCAAATTTATGCAGCGTATATACGGCAGGCCCCTACTTTCAAACATCCAACTTACAAACGACTCCTACTTGCAAACGGAAGGAGACAACAGGAAGTGAGAGGAAATCTACCCCTAGGAAGGGAAATTCTCTTCTATAAGAGGTGTCTCCTGTCCACTGATGCTTTATCACCAATCCTTGTTTTACTTAAAAACCCAATTTTTCAAAAAATCATTTGTCATTGGGACATAAAGTGAATTGCAATCTTCTGAACAGATGCACACAGACAGCAAAACAAATGTTACAGGGGTGATAACCCTTCTCTATGTTTTCAGAAAAGCTTAAAAATAGATTTTATGGCTGGAGCTACACTTTAACTACTTAACCCCCGGACCATATTGCTGCCCAAATACCAGAGTACTTTTTGCGATTCGAGACTGCGTCGCTTTAACAGACAATTGCACGGTCGTGCGACGTGGCTCCCAAACAAAATTGGCGTCCTTTTTTTCCCACAAATAGAGCTTTCTTTTGGTGGTATTTGATCACCTCTGCGTTTTTTATTTTTTGCGCTATAAACAAAAATAGAGCGACAATTTTGAAAAAAATTAATATTTTTTACTTTTTGCTGTAATAAATATCCCCCAAAAATATATAAAAAAACATTTTTTTTCCTCAATTTAGGCCGATACGTATTCTTCTACATATTTTTCGTAAAAAAAATCGCAATAAGCGTTTATTAATTGGTTTGCGCAAAAGTTATAGCATTTACAAAATAGGGGGTATTTTTATGTTATTTTTATTAATATATTTTTTTACTAGTAATGGCGGCGAACAGCGTTTATTTTTCGGTACTGCGACATTATGGCGGACACTTCGGACACTTTTGACACATTTTTGGGACCATTGGCATTTTTATAGCGATCAGTGCTATAAAAATGCATTGGATTACTATAAAAATGCCACTGGCAGTGAAGGGGTTAACACTAGGGGGCGGGGAAGGGGTTAAGTATGTCCCTTACTGTGGGGGGGGGCCTCACTAGGGGAAACACTGATCTTCTGTTCATACATTGTATGAACAGAAGATCAGCGTTTCCCCCGCTCCCCCGTTATCAGCGTTTACACACACAGCTCCCGGTCCCCGCTCTGTACCGAGCGATCGCGTGTGCCCGGCGGCGATCGCGCCCGCCGGGCACACGCACGGGAGTCTAGTGGCGGCTGAGAGAGAGGACGTTATACTACGTGCTCTCGCCCAGCCGAGCCGACCTGCCGATGTAGAACGGCAGTGCGCGGTCGGCTAGTGGTTAAAAAAGTACCAGTTCACAATTACAAACAGATTCTACTTAACAACAAACCTACAGTCCCTGTCTTGTTTGCACCGCCTATATACTGGTGTTCAAAGTATATAGGGCCAAAGGGGCTTGTAATGACCTGGGGGGAGTTGGGGGAAACCCATGCTATTTTTCTCAATGATTTTCATCCATATTGCAGGGACCAGACATTACATTTAAGCCGCAAGCAGTTTTAAATGACTTTTTTCTTATAGTAATCTAATTTTGTGCAGGGACAGTTCTAAACATGTGCCACTTCACAGGCATACTATAGACACCCAGCAGGTTCGATATTTAAAAGAATTGTTTTTTCACTTTAAGCATAATTTTTTTCCATTGATACATGTTTTCTGGGGCAAGACCCAGGTTCTTAAAGACGTTTTCCGACAATAACTTGCATATTAGGCTTTAAAATTAGCACTTTTGAATTCGAACGTTCGAGTCCCATAGACGTGGGGGTGTTCGGCTCATCCCTACTACTTACTGTATGTAGCTAATGTTACATTACAGAACACCCAGTGGTCACCTCATTCTGGAAATGGTCTCTTTGTGTCAACACCTATTTAAACTGAATTACTGTAAACATGGGATTGTATTTTAAAGAAATGTTCAACCAACTGTATCAAAGCGTGGTTTAAAACTGAACTTAGAGTACTAGGAATGTATGTTGATCTCTAGCAAGTATACTTAAGTGATTGATTGCAAAGAGCTCTTCTATATAACAATATTTGACAAAACATTATGAAGCATTAAGCACTGTTCAAAATATCAATTGTTTTCTAGCACGTAAACATACTGGAGTTAATACTAGCTTTTTACATTAGAAAACCTGAAGGCCATAGGAGAAAAAAAATCTGTCCTTGACAAGCACATAATATGTAGAGGGTACTTCAGTGTCACTTGAATTCTTTTAGGTTCAAGGTTATAAGTACTTGTTTTGTAAATCAGAGGCCCACTGTGCATCCTGGAATGACAGTACTACATGACATGTAAAGCTATGTATTAAGCTATGCATTACACATAGCAAAAATTACATTACTGTTATGCCTCGTACACACGACCAGTTTTCCCGTCGGAAAAACTGCCATGAGAGCTTTTAGCCAGGAAAACTGGCTGCTTGTATGCTCCATGGCAGTTTTCGCAGCAGGAAAAATTAGAACATTCCCGGCTGGCTTTTTCTTGGCAGTTTCCCGATGGGAAACACTGGGGTGGATCATACACAAAGCTTTCATCGCAGTTTTCAAGACAGGAAAACCTCTGGTGTGTACATGGGGAAAGTGACCAAGCAGGTTCTTGGTTTCCCGCCGGGATTCCTGGCGGACTTTTTACCGCCGGGAATCCCGATCGTGTGTACGGGGCATGAGGGTTAACTTGTTTGCACCCTTTACTAGTGAGTTCATAAAATCTTACTTATACATATAGTTATTTCTATTTATTTATGTTTATCACTAAACAATAATAAAGCCATTAAATCTGGTCTATATGCATAAATGTAGAAGTAGTGCTGCGCTGTGCATTAATACTTCTACATTTATACTTACTGTACCTGGGTCTTGATACTACCTTCAGTGCTTGCTGCAGTACCCCACCTTTTAGACTTGGCCAGCGTGGGAATATCTTTTTTATTACTTGGTCTATATGCATATTAATATTTAATTTCTATCCCTTGCAGCCAACAGCTGAAAGAATGTGCATTTTCTGAAATTCAGATACAACAGTTGCACACAAATTATATCAAAGTCATTGCAAAGAAAGATACCCCCATTTCCCTTCCAGCAGAGTCAGGTTTTTAATTAATCAACTTATAATGGCTGCCACAAAGCATGCAACCATTACCATGCTTCAAAAAACTGAGTTGTGTGATACAGTCTGTAAAATAACATATATTTTTTTTGTAAAGAATCAGTTTCCAAACTTACAAATATGTCACAAAAAAATTTGAGGCTCCCATTATTGAACTTTTTGTGAAAATCTGGCTGTCATTCTGACCCTCTGGTTTCCATGCTTTCTGAGTCACTAACCTAGAACAAGTATGTTGGGAGTTCTGACTTGCAACATGCTTGTGCCTTGACTTAGAAAGTGTGAAGCTACAGACGTGAAGCTCCTGATAAAGCAATCCTGAGAAATGCATAGACTGATGTATTTTGTATGTTGAGCTTTCTATGACTGAGCTCATTAATTCTTTATTGCTTTTCTTGTTGGAAGTTGATTTAGTATCTTCAATTCTGTCTGTAATCAAATCAATTTTTAAAAAGTTTTATTATTGTATACATTAAAGTATGACATGGTAGGGGCATATTTAAAGTCCCTTAGAGAGACAAAAAGTTTGCGTGTATAATTGATTTGGGAAGATGCCCTCAGGTGTTATATCATTTTTATGTTATTGATTGCATGGATGATACCCTTCCTTTTTTGGTTCTTGAAGCTAAAGACAGTCAAGAAAGTAGAATTTTCAGAAGATTGGTAATGACAGCTTTCCTTTTTTTTTCATTGCATGCTTTTAAAGTATCTAAATGCCTAAATATCTTATTTTCATCTAAAATAACTACTAAGTCAATTCAAAAAATCTAATGCAAAGCTCCTAGAGCAGGGGTGGGCAATTATTTTTTCGATGGGGCCACATGAGAAACTAAAAATATTTTGGAGGGCCGGGCCAAAAGGCTAAACTCAATACTGCATAAAATCAATTGTATTTCTTTATAAAAAGCAGTAAATATCATTGTTGGACAACTGGTACGAGTACTTGTTATAGACATGGCACAGGAGGGGGACAGAGGCTGGGCACATGGCACAGGAGGGGGACAGAGGCTGGGGACATGGCACAGGAGGGGGACAGAGGCTGGGGACATGGCACAGGAGGGGGACAGAGGCTGGGGACATGGCACAGGAGGGGGACAGAGGCTGGGGACATGACACAGGAGGGGGACAGAGGCTGGGGACATGACACAGGAGGGGGACAGAGGCTGGGGACATGACACAGGAGGGGGACAGAGGCTGGGGACATGGCACAGGAGGGGGACGGAGGCTGGGGACATGGCACAGGAGGGGGACAGAGGCTGGGGACATGACACAGGAGGGGGACAGAGGCTGGGGACATGACACAGGAGGGGGACAGAGGCTGGGGACATGGCACAGGAGGGGGACAGAGGCTGGGGACATGACACAGGAGGGGGACAGAGGCTGGGGACATGACACAAGAGGGGGACAGACGCTGGGGACATGACACAGGAGGGGGGACAGACGCTGGGGACATGACACAGGAGGGGGACAGACGCTGGGGACATGACACAGGAGGGGGACAGAGGCTGGGGACATTACACAGGAGGGGGACAGAGGCTGGGGACATGACACAGGAGGGGGACAGAGGCTGGGGACATGACACAAGAAGGGGACAGACGCTGGGGACATGACACAGGAGGGGGGACAGACGCTGGGGACATGACACAGGAGGGGGACAGACGCTGGGGACATGACACAGGAGGGGGACAGACGCTGGGGACATGACACAGGAGGGGGACAGATGCTGGGGACATGACACAGGAGGGGGACAGACGCTGGGGACATGACACAGGAGGGGGACAGACGCTGGGGACATGACACAGGAGGGGGACAGACGCTGGGGACATGACACAGGAGGGGGACAGATGCTGGGGACATGACACAGGAGGGGGACAGACACTGGGGACATGGCACAGGAGGGGGACAGAGGCTGGGGACATGGCACAGGAGGGGGACAGACGCTGGGGACATGGCACAGGAGGGGGACAGACGCTGGGGACATGACACAGGAGGGGGACAGACGCTGGGGACAGGCAGCCACTGTTTAATCAATAACAATTGATTAAACAGTGGCTGCATGTGATGGCACAGTGGCTGCGTGTGATGGCACAGTGGTTGCGTTTGATGGGCACAGTGGCGACAATTGATGGCACAGTGGCTGCGTGTGATGGGCACAGTGGCAACAATTGATGGCACAGTGACTGCGTGTGTTGGCACAGTGGCTGCATGTGATGGCACTGTGGCTGCGTTTGATGGGCACAGTGGCTGCGTGTGATTGGCACAGTGGCTGCGTTTGATGGGCAGAGTGGCTGCGTGTTATTGGCACAGTGGCTGCATTTGATGGGCAGAGTGGCTGCGTGTTATTGGCACAGTGGCTGCGTGTGATTGGCACAGTGGCTGCGTGTGATTGGCACAGTGGCTGCGTTTGATGGGCACAGTGGCTGCGTTTGATAGGCACAGTGGCTGTGTGTGATTGGCACAGTGGCTGCGTTTGATGGGCAGAGTGGCTGCGTGTTATTGGCACAGTGGCTGCGTTTGATGGGCAGAGTGGCTGCGTGTTATTGGCACAGTGGCTGCGTGTGATTGGCACAGTGGCTGCGTGTGATTGGCACAGTGGCTGCGTTTGATGGGCACAGTGGCTGCATTTAATGAGCACAGTGGCTGCGTGTGATTGGCACAGTGGCTGCGTGTGATTGGCACAGTGGCTGCGTTTGGGAACAGTGGCGACAATTGATTGCACAGTGGCTACGTGTGATTGGCACAGTGGCTGCGTTTGATGGGCACAGTGGCTGCGTGTGATTGGCACAGTGGCTGCGTGTGATTGGCACAGTGGCTGCGTGTGATTGGCACAGTGGCTGCGTTTGGGAACAGTGGCAACAATTGATTGCACAGTGGCTGCGTGTGATTGGCACAGTGGCTGCGTTTGATGGGAACAGTGGCTGCGTGTGATTGGCACAGTGGCTGCGTGTGATTGGCACAGTGGCTGCGTGTGATTGGCACAGTGGCTGCCTGTGATTGGCACAGTGGCTGTGTTTGATGGGCACAGTGGCGACAATTTATGGTGGCACAGTGGCTGCGTGTGTTGGCACAAGTGGCTGCATGTGTTAGGACAGTGGCTGCGTGTGATGGGCACAGTGGCGACAATTGATGGCACAGTGGCTGCGATTAATGTTAATTCACGCCGCTGAAATGAACCGGCACGACCAACTGAATAGGGGGGGGGAGCGACGAGCACACAAAGTGACAGGAGGAAAGGGAGCCAGGAGCGCACTCGGCAGCCAGGCAGTCGGCACACAATGTGTAAAGTGCCGCTGCCCGTGGCCCCGCGCTGTGACAGTGAGTGACACACTGGCTGGTTGCGCCCCCCTCCTGCACTAAATGGTAGCGCCCGGCCCTGCCTACTGTTATCACCGCGGCGGGGAACATTACAGACAGCGTTCGTTTGAACAGCTGTTTTCCCCGCCGCGCATAGACACTCCCCCTTGGACGGATCTGTCCAATCGCGAGCAAGGGGGAGTGTCTATGTGACTCCCCCTTGCTCGCGATTGGACAGATCCGTCCAAGGGGGAGTGTCTATGCGCGGCGGGGAAAACAGCTGTTCAAACGAACGCTGTCTGTAATGTTCCCCGCCGCGGTGATTAACGTGGCGGCGGCGGGGGGGGGGGCGGATTAAAAGGTCCGCCGGGCCGTAGTTTGCCCAGGTCTGTCCTAGAGCTATAGAGTAACTGGATTTGTTAGTGTTTTCTTTCTTTCTTTCTTTCTTTCTTTCTTTCTTTCTCTAGAAGTATGCGGTCAAAATAAAAACACAAAAACCAACACAAGGAACATAACTTACAGTTAGCAGAATGTATGCCTTATGCCAGTGGTTCTCAACCCTGTCCTTGAGTACCCCCAACAGGCCATGTTTTGGGAATTTCTCTTAGATAAAATAGCTGTCCAAAATTCCAAGCCATTGACTCCTGCAAAGCTGGCCTATTCGGGGTACTTGAGGACAAGGTTGAGAACCACTGTCTTATGCTGGTGACTCTTCTGTTAGCTGAACTTTTCCCCTATTGATGCCCCTCTACCCATCACCATAATCTGCCGGTGTCACAAGGTTTATTAGAACTGTGGGAGCTGACTCAGGCTCTCATCAAGAATACCCACCCCAGCTCCCCCGTTCATAGAAGCCTGTACTACTTTTATGGAAAGCAATCTATTAATGGACGATGCAGATCTTTCAATCATCTGCCCATCCACCATTCATAGAAAGCTTTCTATTCATAGAAGCTGTAGTACTGGCTTCTATAAATGGCGGAGCTGGGAAGCATAGTCAGACACTCTTGATGATAGTTTGTCACAGCTCCCACAGTTTTAATAACCCCCGCCACACTGAAAGATTACAGGGGGAGTGGGGGTATCGATGGAGGAGGATTTCAGCTAATAAAGAGGCATCAGCAAAAGGAACACATCCTACTGACTGTAAGTTATGTAACTTGTGCTGAATTTTGTGTTTTTTTATTTTGACTGCATTTAGTAGTTAATATTTTTGCAAGTTATAATTTCATGATTGCATTTTCAGCAACCGGGTGTTGCACTAGGCCCCTTTTCACATCCATTTATACCTAATACTTTACTGAAAAAAGAATCTTGTATGTAGAGCTTTATAATTTAAGTGATTCTAAATTCTAAATGTTTTTGTTTACCTTAATGCATTCTCTGAATTAAGGTAAAAACACCTCACTATCTGTCCTACCCACTCCATCCCTAAACACTTACCTGACTCCTGTTACCACTCCAGCACTGTCTTGGCAGCTGAACTGCTCCCCTCACTTCCTAGACTCACAGGAGACTCTGAGGGCAGCAGGAGATAAAGGCCCCTGTTGCTGTCAGTCAAACTCCATTGAGGAGGGAGTGGGGGTGTGACTTAACAGTGATATGGGTGTGTGTATACCGATACACACAGCCCGGCTCAGTAGTGTGCATGCATGGGTGCCACCTTATCACTGGACAGCGAAGGGACCTTTCTGTGCAATATCTTTGCACAGAGCAGGCAAGTATAACCCCCTTTTTTAAACAAAAAATTATCCTTTAAGTGTCACTTAAAACCTTTAACCGAGACCATTGATGGCGAACCTTTTTGAGCCCGAGTGCCCAAACCACGATACAAAACCAACTTATTTCTTTCAAAGTGCCAATACAGAATTAAACCTACCAGTGGCTCTGTACAGAGGATAGGACTGATCATCCCTCTGAATGAGTTCATTTTTGTCATTTAATTTTCCATCATTTTTGTTTTCTATTTTTTTGATTGCTATACCCCTGTGGCTCTATTTTTTGGCATCTTCACCATTCCTTCTCCTTGGCACTGTCCTTCTCCCTTGTATGCAGCTTTTTGGCCACTGAGCCCCACTTCCTTTTGTATAGTGAGTGGATGAGCTCTCAGTAATATTTGTATTCCACAGTGTGGTTCCCAGTTTTCAATTTTTTAGAGAGGGCTCTGCGTTCCGGCAGCATTACGCCTGCCATGAGTTCACCATCACTGACCTAGACCAACTAGACCTTGCTGTTGGGAAAAAAAAGCCTGCACCGGTGCAATGATGAGGTCACTGTAGTTGTCTCCCCAACTATAAACAATATTTATTTATTTGTTTTATATTCATATTAAAAGTATTTGTATAGAGCCTACAATTTACACAGAACTTTATATATTGTACATGTGCAACAGTCTCTGCCCTGTAGGTTCCTATCCCACATACATAAATACACATACTAGGGCCAATATAGACATGATGCAATAGAGCCCTGACTGCATTATTAAATCATTTATATATACATAACTGGATTATTTGGTGTCTTTTTTTATATCTACATATATAAGGAAAAATTATTGTTGATCCAGGTAGTGTCTATGTATCTTTGGTCTGTTGGTTGAACTATATGAACAACTATTACCATAATTCAAGTTAAATTGCAGTTTAATTGCAAAGTGACAGCTTCTACCAAACACAAAAGGTGCTGGCATTGTTATCCAAAATTAAATTAGCTTTTTGTATTATGTTTTTCAGTTGCTAAATATTTCACTGAAGCAGAAACCAGGTTGAATGACAATGTGGTGTTCTATATTCTTACCTAGCAGTATTATAATGCAGAGGAGAATGGCGATCAATGCTCCTGTACTCAAACCTGTAGGGTGGCTTAGAGCTTCGGCTGTACAAGACTGCATGTTACCCTTGTGGTCGCAGGCACACACGCGGATGGTCAGTGTACCAGTGCTAATCTGCACAGGAAACCCATAATCTGAAATGACCACTGGTAAAAGGTATGTATTCATCTCATGGCGGCTATATCCATTTCTTCTAGTGTATATGCTGGCTGTGTTATCTGCAATCAAAGTATATACTATTATAAACACTTTCATAGCAGACCCAACAATCACAAAGCATTTATTCGGGCATACTAACCTCCGTTATCTTTGATAGTGAAGTTGGCATCTGATGATGAATATGAAAACTGAAGTCCACTATAAGAATCATCCTTATCTACTGCACTCACAGTGTGTATTATCTGTAATAAGCATATTCAGCAGGGTCAAATAATACCTCTAAGTACACAATCAACAACATTTTTATCCCAAATATAAGGAATAATATTGCATAACATATTACATTGTCGTAAAATATGTGCAATTAGAATCCAAGATATGTCTGTTTTCACTAAGTATAACTTTCCAGAGTAATTATTTGGGGAGGTATGAATGTCCAGTATGCATGCAAGTGAGGAATTTTTAATTTAAAGCTGGGAGGAAAGGGTGGGCAAAGTCAGAAACTCTTGATGATAGTTTGTCAGAGCTCCCACAGATATAAAAGCTGGTATATATAAAATGCAACTCTGTAATCATTAATATGTTATTAAATGTACGTATTTTGTAATGCAAACAGTTTAAGGACCTGGATTTGACCTGGGATCAGGATCCTAAAGTTTCTGTACAACAAAGCTCCGAGAGGGTAGGGGAGAAGCAGTGCAAGGAGCCAGTCAGGTGTGTGGCATTGTAAGTAGCTGGTTAACAGGAGTAGAGAGCATGGAGACACCAGAGAAGGACTCATCAGTATGCTGCTTCTCTTTTCACTGTCCAGTCACAGGGTTGGGGTGGAAAGGGCACTTACAGGTGAAAGTAAAACTCCTGCAGAAAAACAATCAGGTCTTCTGCCAGATATGACTGTGCTGTGTGACAGAGCTGTATAAATCTCAGAACCGAATATACAGAAATTCATTGTCAAATCCCTTAGGAGGTTTACCAACTCCCATATATCAATTTAATCTGTGCATTTTGCTGTTTGCCTATTCAACTTCAAAGTTATTGTTTCATTTGAAACATTAGGCCAGACAAGCTAACAAAGTAGTAATTAAAAATAATGACTGATAGAAGCTATAAGTCACGTCATAAGATGTCCATAGATATCACATTGTAGGCACAATCTACTCACTGAAAGGTCTTTCTGTAGAAACGTTCACCTGAAATGACTGTTTATACATACCTATACATATCAAGGAGGAAGTAACGAGAGCAGAAAGACATGGCAGCTTTGGCTTTTCTAGAGGAAAACATTGATTGGATGGGAATATGCTTGTTTTTTCTTTTAGAAAAGCTGGCCAAGGGCTTTTGCAGCAGTTGGGAAATGCAATGAAACATGTTTTTTTTTTCAATTCAATTGTAAGAAGTTGGATTGGCCAGCGCCATTTATGTCTTTAGGTATTTTTAGTCTTATCATGAAATTCACTTTTGAGTATTTTTTGGAGTGTTAATTTGCATGCTAGCAGTTTCCATCTGATTAGACTGCAATTAAAGGATAACAATACAAGTAGCTGCTTACCTGGTAACAAACCAGTTATAATAATTAAAATGCCCAGATGTCAGTCTTTGCAAAATCTTGGACTTCAGTACTTCATGTATAGACCATAAATACATTAACCACTTGAAGACATTAGGCATTTATGTTATAACTTAAAAAAAATCAGGCCATATCCCCTAAGCTCCTCCTCCTCCTCCTCCTACAAAGCTTACTTGTAGATATTGCAAATATCTCCTAAACATGTGCCGTTTAGGAGCTATTCACATTGCCTTTAGTCAATGGCATCACTGTGCATGCACAGTGCGCTCTGCATCCAGGGAACACTGAATGTGTTGTGAATGCAGAGAGCTCTGTGCCACAATTGTGTGACGTCATTGCAGCCTAGCTATTCCAACTTCCACAGAGCACCCCAGAAAGAAAATACGGGTGAAGTTGGAAGTCCCGGCAGTGATGACAGCTCAGCACTGGAGGGCCCCATTCAATAGGTAAATCTTCCATAATGTGCTAGTACGGGCCCAGTAACAAAAAAAGGAAGAGTTTACTACTACAGTAAAACCTTGGTTTGCGAGCATAATTTGTTCCAGAAACATGCTTGTAATCCAAAGCACTTGTATATCAAAGCATTTATTTTACAGGGTATAAAAGAGAAGAGAGGCACCTCTAAGTGTAGCAATAAGTTGCTAAATATTGTACCTTCATTAAATGTAACCATATTGCTACACTAAGACTCCATTCACACAGGGGCAACACGATTTCCAGCATGACTTTGGGAGGCAACTTGGACACGACTTGAGTATGAATCACAGCACGACCTGAGGCAACTTACAAGGCAACTTCAAGTTGCCTCCAGGACAGGAGGCTTTCCAGTGGCCAATCAAACAACAATCAGCTCTGTGGGAGGGAGGGGGAGGGAGGGGTTTGCCTGAGAAATGTATGTTCTCTTCCTGTATTGTTGCTTCTGTTAAGACAGTGATCCGACTTATGAGGCGACTTCCATTAAAATCAATGGGTACAAGTCGCCTAGAAGTCGGATTGAAGTAGTACAGAAACCTTTTCTGACGTCGGAGCGACTTCAGTAGTATGCATTAAGACAGCTCCATTCACTTACATTGATTTTCTCATGCAGCGCGACTTATGTCTAAAATCATCCTATGTTCACTAGGGGCATAGGATGACTGAGAAATTATATCGTGGACTACCTGAGATGGGGAAGTAATGATTATCCACAATATATTCCAGGATATCTTTAAAGAACTAATTACTGTTTGTTGATTCTGAACTCAACAGGTTAATTGAAAGATGTTAATGTCATCACCTCCAGCTACCTGTCTGCCTGTGTAATGTAAATTTAATCCAGACTAACTTCTAAGGATCTTTCATTGTGGCTTGTGCTAATTGACCCTGCTATTGTGTAAAGAGGTCCTGTGTATACACTTATGATAATGTGTATTATATAGCAGGTGAGCGGAGACGGGACGTCTACTCTGACAGGTCATATCTCGGAGTCACCTCGTTTGGGTAAATGATTAGTTAATTAGCTCATGTTAATTTATGTTCTGGTTACCTCCTCTTTAAACTGTATAAAAGGTTGCATTCTTGGTTCTATTAAACACTCCGGGCCGGATTTAGGTAGATCGGCGCATAGTTATGCCGGCGTAGCGTATCGAATATACGCTATGCCGATGTATAGCAGAGCGGCGAGCACAGTATTCACAAAGCACTCGCTCCCAACGTTGCGCTGGCGTAACGTAAATTCCTCGGGGGAAGCCCACCTAATTCAAAGTAAGTGGAAGGTGGGTGTGATCCATTTAAATGAAGCGTGACCCCATGCAAATGATGGGCCGAATAAATGCATACGTCAGAATCCCGTCGTAAATACTCCATAAGATACGTCGAATCACTGCCTACGATGTGACGTAACCTACGCCCAGCCCTATTCACGTACTACTATGTAAACAATGTAAAATATGACGGCTGTTCCCTGGTCCATACCTTAACATGACTTATCCCTGCTTTATGAGGCTTAACATTACGCCGGACGTACGACTTACGTAAACAGCATATATTAATGCGCCGGGCGCAAGTACGTTCATGAATCGGCGTATCTCACTCATTTGCATATGTAATCGAATTTCCCATATGCCTCCAGCGTAAATATGCGCCCAAGATACGCCGGCGTAGGCAAGTTACGCCGGTCGTAAAAAGGTCTATTTTCAGGCGTATCTAGTTCTATGGGCACAGCGCACAGATACGACAGCGCATCGAGATACGTCGGCGTAAGTGCTATGTGAATCCAGGCCTCCATGTTTAGCACACAAACAAGTCTTGTCTCGTTGTGTGTTGAGAGCAGCTGGAATATCTGATATCTATATCCAGACTGATAGGAAGCGGTATATGACAGAAGCACTCAAGCGGAGAGTGGGACGTTCCGTTACAGGGCTCTAGTTGCCCCTCTTCTCTTTTATACTCAGTTGTGACATGATGCTACTCTTATATCAAGACATCGCTTGTATATCAAGGCAAAATTTATTAAAACATTTTGCTTGTCTTGCAAAACGCTCTCAAACCAAGTTACTCTCAAACCAAGGTATTACTGTACTTTAAAATACACATGCTCTCACATTAACTATCATGTTATGTACTGTATATTGCACATGCTTTATAATTATACCTGAAATTAATTCAACATAGGCACTTAAAGTACATGGCAAAGCAAGCATTCTTTATCTTAGAAGCTTTTTTTGATTTCTGTAATCCACAAACGCACTGGAAATCTCTATATATACATGCAGGGACACATATGAAACTTTCCTAGTTTTAGTCATTAATGAAAGGATTTGAAATGCTTCAAGTGGAATTACAGTTTAATTAGCTTTAAAAAATAACATTTTAAGATGAAAGCTCTTAATTATAGCACAGAAAGTACTATCTGAACTGCAAGTGTGACGTTTAAAAAAAAATCAGTGACATTGCGAGATGATCTACCCAGGCTCCGTTACTGCTGTGACACAAAATAGCTGGTATCCTCCCTCTCCGCATGCAGTGACAATATATATGGGAGAGCAGAGGTGAAAGATGACAAACATCACATGGGAGGATTGGGAATTAAACAGTAATTCTGCAGGAGATTTTCCTAGCAGTTTTTATGTTTCATCTAATCCTTTAAAATTCTATGTTTTCTATTTGCAGCAGCCTTTTACTTGTAGGTTTAGTAGTAAACAAGAGTTTTTCAGAACATTACAGTATAAATGGTAATAGTATACTAAGTGGTCATTTGGGGACATTTAAAATGAATACTATTATGGAAGCAAACTGCAATGGAAATACATAACAATAATGTGCAGCTATTTTCAACTACATTCTCCTAGGTTTACCTAAGGTCTAAATGATAATTATTTCTTCTGCCACATTAAAGAATACGCATGGTGCCTTATCAACACAATTTACACCTTATAAGAACTAAGAAAAAAACAATGTTCACAGCACAGGTTTAATATTATTCTAAGTATTTACGGTCTCATACAAAATTAATGTTGTTTGCAGTTTATCCTTGTTTTCTTATTTTATTAACGCATAAACACCAGAGTAAAATTATGCAGCTATTTGGAAATGTCAGTGTTGACACAAGTCTGTATCTGTGAGTTTTGCTAAGGCCCCGTACACACGGTCGGACCAAACCGATGAGACTGGCCCGTTGGACCGTTTTCATCGGTTCACCTCTGAAGTGGCCGTACGGCCTGATATGCGTACACACCATCAGTCCAAAATCCGATCGGGTCAGAACGCGGTGATGTCAAACACACGACGTGCTGAATAAAACAAAGTTCAATGCTTCCAAGCATGCGTCGACTTGATTCTAAGCATGCGCGGGTTTTGAACAGATGCTTTTCTGTACTAACCATCGGTTTGGTCTGATGGGGCAGCGGTCCATCGGTTCATTTTTGAAGCATGTTTAGAAATTTTGGACCGAAGGAAACCAGACCGATAGCCTATACACACGGTCGGTTTGGTCCGATGAAAATTAACTTCGGTTCATTCTCATCAGACCAAACCGACCGTGTGTACGGGGCCTTAGAGTTACAAGGCCATGTGTACAAATGTATGCTTATTTTATGATTAGTTTAATATCACAGAGTTATGGTGTGTATGTACTGCCACAGGTATTGACCATGTGTATGCTAAGGGGTCCAGCCTTGTCATACATATTCTATTAGGGTAGCACAGTGGCTTAGTGGTTAGCACTTCTGTCTTGCAGAACTGGATTCCTTGGTTCAGATTCCAGCCAGGAGACTATCTTTTCTGAGTTGACATGTTTTCCCGAGCTTGCGTGTGTTTGCCTCTGGCAATTCTGGTTTTCTCCCACACTTCATAGAGAGGCTGGTAATTTGGTAATTTGCTCCTGTTTAAATTGTCCCTAGTACTGTATGTGTGTATGTTTGCATGTGAGATAGGTACCTAAGATCATAAGCTGGGACTGTGCATGTACAGTATGTAAAGCACCGTGTAAACTGTTTCTGCTCTATAAATGCCTGTATTAAATATCAGACAATACAGGAGCTTGACGAGCTTAAAAAATCCATATGGCATTGGGAATCCTTTAAACCCTGTACACACGGCCGATTTTCCCCTCGGAAAAAAAACGTTAGTTTTCCCAACGGGATTCCTGCCAAGCTTGTCTTGCGTACAGACTGTCATACAAAATCCCGCCGGTCCAAAGTGCGGTGACGTACAACACGTGTGACGGCACTATAAAGGTGAAGTTCCATTCCAATGGCGCCACTGTCAGGTCACCTGTGGCCAGGTGACAAGTGCACCCTGTAGGGGTCAGGGATGCACCACAGGGAAGTGAATCCTATGGCCGACTACTGCTAGCAGAGACGAAGCGTGAACCTAAGATCACCCAGGGCGCGGAGTCTAAGACCCAGTCTTGTATTCACCAGAGCCTTTGATGGTAAGGATGGTCTTGGCCGCGACTGGGTCCAGGTCGCATCCCCGAGATTCCTCAAGTCACACTCCGAAGCAGTCAGCAAGACAAACAATGGTGATGGACAGGCCGAGGTCAGGGCAACAGGCAGACAAGGATAACCGTGGAACATGCAAATAGTCAGGGGCACGGGCAGACAGGGAAGTCGGGGACAAGCCAAAACGGTACACGGAAGATGATCGTAGCACTCTGCAACCAGGAACTAGCAATACACTGCAGACAGGAACTGAGCATAGGAACACTGTTGAACAGCACTGCAGACCTGTAGAGCAAAGGTTAATATAGGCTTCCTGGGATGGACTAGGGTGGAGCCATACAGGAAGTGGAAGTGATAAGAAGGGAAACCAGAACAGGATCTGCCTCTAATGAACACATGGAGATCAGGTAGGCAGACAGACATGATGCATATTCATGACAGTACCCTCCCTCTTAAGGCCCCTCCCCCTCCCCAGCCTGGAGCCAGGGCTAAAGGGGAATCCAGAAGAAACCTCCTCGACAAATGGGGCGCAAAGATCTCAGATGCAGAAATCCAAGACGCCTCCTCAGGACCAAATCCTCTCCAAAGCACAAGGTACTGAAGAACGCCTCTGCGGAGACGAGAATCCAGAACTTGAGTATCCTCATTGACCAGAACCGAAGTAGGGACAGGAGGAGAGGATTTATTGAGGACCAAAGGCCTTTTAGGAATAAGAAAGGGCATGAGAGGGTCAACAGGAATCCGAGGAGGATCAAGCAGACCCTTAAAGATGAACTGGGGATTAAGCACAGGACCATCAGACTGGGCAGAGGTCAGAGGAACCCTGAAGTCAGGTTGGTTAGAAGCTGACAGGGCACAGGAGTCAAGCTGGATAGTAGGGAAACCCGCAGAATGCAGAGAGCCCTGAAAACAAGGTAGGAAACCCCATTTGGCCGAATGAGGCAATCTATCCAAAGGATGGATTGAGCCCCTTAGACAGGTTGCAGGAGGACCTGAACAAGAAAAGGTAGGAGGCTCACTGGGCATGGGCTGACCTGGCATAGCTGATGCAGAGGCCGATCGAATAGCATAGTCAGGTGTAGTGATTACCCGAATCGCATCACAAGGCGTAGTGACTGCAGAACTCGCAGACAAGTTAGCCTGGCTGTGCGTTTTAGGGACAGTCAACAGTAAACTGGAGTGAATGATCGGCTCAGGTTCACAGACGGGCTCCTCATCCAGAGTGCTACATTGGCTAGAAAGTGCATCAGCCAGACTATTGCAGGACACATTCCGGACACCGCTACATGTGGTAGGACGAGCAAAAGATTCTGGAATGGTGGCAACCGGAAGTTTCTCTTTTGGGGCAACCTTGGGTAGGCAAGACGTGGAACAGGAGGGACCCCAAGCCAGGATCTGTCCGACAGTCCAGTCAATGTGAGGAGAATGGAGTCTTAACCAAGGAAGACCCAAAACGATAGGAGCTGAGGTCTTAGGTAGAACAAGGAAGGATATCCACTCCTGGTGAAGTGTGCCTACTGACATCTTAACAGGGACTGTCTGGAAGCGAATAGGACCCCCCGGGAGAACAGTGCCATCAATCGCCGAGACCACCAATGGTGTGGTGAGGGGCAACAGGGTAAGTCTCATGGACGATGCGATTTCCCAGTCTATGAAATTGCCAGCGGCTCCGGAATCCAGATATGCCGAGACCGAATGAGAAGAAGCACCAAAATGAAGGGACACAGGAAGAAAAAGACGAGAAGGTGAAGGAGATATTTCTGGATCCAATACTCCACCTTCCAGGTGTATTGAACCCGAGCGTTTCTCGGGGCGAAGAGGGCAAGTGTCACGAAAATGACTTTTGCCCCCACAGTATAGACACAGGCCTAGAGTTCTGCGCCTGGCACGTTCCTCAGGGGATAGTCTGGTCCGACCCAGCTGCATGGGTTCCTCAGTTGACAAGGGATGCTCCACGGGTCGAAGAGAGGGGAGCTCAGGCTGACTAAGGGCCAAGGGATGTTGGCGTCGCTTTTCTAGGGTCCTTTCCTGAAAGCGAATATCGATCTGATTACACAAGGAGATCACTCCGTCCAGATCAGTGGGGATGGTTCTTCCTGCTAGTTCATCCTTCACTCTATCAGATAGGCCATGCAAAAAGGTTGCGACTAAGGCCTCATTGTTCCAACTCAGTTCAGCTGAGTGGATACGGAACTGAAGAGAATATTGTCCCACTGAACGGGATTCTTGTCGGAGACGTAAAAGGGCGCTGGCTGCTGAAGAGACACGAGCCGGTTCTTCAAAGATATTCCGAAAAAGTTTCAAGAAAACAGGCAGGCTAGAAACCACTGGATCATTCAATTCCCAAAGAGGGGCAGCCCAGGCTAAGGCTTCCCCGGAGAGGAGAGAAATGATATAGGCTATCTTGGCCCGATCAGACAAGAAGTACTGGGGCAGGAGCTCAAAATGAATAGTGCATTGGCTAAGGAATCCCCTGCAGGCTTTGGAGTCTCCAGAAAAACGGATTGGAGGTGATAACTTCAGTGAATGCGACTCTGCGACTGGTGCAACAGGTGCAGCTGCTGGTTGTACTTGGGGTTGCGGATTCGGGGTTCCCAGCGAGGTCTGAAGCTGATCAAAGCGGGAAGCCAGATCCTGAAGGAAACGCATCACCTGATCCTGATTAGCTTCATGCGTCTGGAGTCTGCGAACAATGCACTGTAATGGATCGTCTGCGGGGAGCGGCATGTCGGCCGGATTCATGGCTGTTCAAACTGTCAGGTCACCTGTGGCCAGGTGACAAGTGCACCCTGTAGGGGTCAGGGATGCACCACAGGGAAGTGAATCCTATGGCCGACTACTGCTAGCAGAGACGAAGCGTGAACCTAAGATCACCCAGGGCGCGGAGTCTAAGACCCAGTCTTGTATTCACCAGAGCCTTTGATGGTAAGGATGGTCTTGGCCGCGACTGGGTCCAGGTCGCATCCCCGAGATTCCTCAAGTCACACTCCGAAGCAGTCAGCAAGACAAACAATGGTGATGGACAGGCCGAGGTCAGGGCAACAGGCAGACAAGGATAACCGTGGAACATGCAAATAGTCAGGGGCACGGGCAGACAGGGAAGTCGGGGACAAGCCAAAACGGTACACGGAAGATGATCGTAGCACTCTGCAACCAGGAACTAGCAATACACTGCAGACAGGAACTGAGCATAGGAACACTGTTGAACAGCACTGCAGACCTGTAGAGCAAAGGTTAATATAGGCTTCCTGGGATGGACTAGGGTGGAGCCATACAGGAAGAGGAAGTGATAAGAAGGGAAACCAGAACAGGATCTGCCTCTAATGAACACATGGAGATCAGGTAGGCAGACAGACATGATGCATATTCATGACAGCCACCCTTCGGGCTGCTTTTGCGGATCTTGTGTTATCGCGTGTTAGTAAAAGTTTGGTGAGAGACGATTTGCGCTTAATAAAAATTTGCAGCGTGAGGAATGTGCTATCTACATTACGAATGCTAGTTTTACAAGAAGGATCGCTCCTGTCTCATACTTGATTCTAAGCATGCACATTTTTTTTTACCCTCGGAAAAGCATACACACGACCGGTTTTCTCGACGGGAAAAAGTCAGATGGGAATCCCGACGGGAAAATAGAGAGCAGGGTCTCTATTTCCTGTTGGGAAAACTGCCATGAAGCATACACACGACCAGTTTTACCGGCCAAACGCTCTCATGGTAGCTTTCCTGTCGGAAAAACCAGTCGTGTGTACGAGGCTTAAGAGTATCTTGGGGGCATCATGAGAAACATGCAGCTCTGTAGGTATCTTTTCACAATAAGGTTTGTTTTCTTTAGTTTTTTTTTTACAAAACTGCCTTTAGCCTATACTTGCTTTACTAAGTTAATAATGGTGCCATTTCATTAACATTTTTGTTTCACTGGGCCAAACAAGATTTGGTCAAGCATACACATGTGATCTGTTATAATTTATCTTCCAGGCTGCATTTTTATTTCCATTGTGGCATTGGGCACTATTGAGAAAGCACCTATGTAACATCTATTGATTTATAAATATATACACAGATTTGATACACAGTATATGTCCTAAATTCCCAACTATGCAATATAAATTGCAACAGTCAAGTGAAAACTATAGCTTAATTCTGAAAACATCACAGAGACTGACTCATTCCCTCCCTAGGGCCACTAGTTTGCATTAGTATTTTATGCATACATTAGTTCCATCATATATTTCAATGCAGAGTATAGAATCAAAATGGGGCCAGCCAAAGATGAGACTTAAAGAAATGTTTTCACAAACCTGAGCATTACAAACGTAGCATACAATAAAAGAATGCATATAATATGCATGTGTAACCAGTGAAAAAATTTGTAGTGACCAATGGACAGTGATATAATTAGTGAAAATTACATACACTTTCCTAAAAAAAGTCACACTTGAATTTTAGTAAATATGAGCATTATTTTGTTTTTTGGTGGACATTTATTCCGAAGTGTTGACAAGCATGCAATTGTATACAGTGTTAAGCTTGTTGCAAAGCAGATGCCTGCTGACTTTAAAATAATAATCTTCAGCTCAAGGGTGCAATAAAAAAAAAAAGCTCTTCAAATCGGCCACATGGATCAGCTGTTTTCATTTTTAAATGGAACTTAACTGCCAGGAGATTACATATACACACCTGTTCTGCCTTTGCACTTTCACAAACGTATATCTCATACAGTGTTGCAAACTCCGGGGCATTGTCATTGACATCCAGAACTTTAATATACACAGGAACACGGCCACTTTCTTTAGGATTACCTGTAATAAAAAAGATAAGAGACCTGTATGTGTACAATGGCTATATATGGTGAACTGTACAGAGATCAGAAACCAGAGATCAGACGCTAAACACTTAATTTTGGAAAAGGTCTTGTTTTTTTTATTTTTTTATGTTGTGCTTGTGAGTCTTTGAATCTGACAATCAAATGCCTAATTAGAAGAACACAAGCTGTGTATTGCCAGTTTTACAGCCACTTTCCCAAGCAGAAAATTGGAAGCACTGTGTAAATGTATCATGACGCTATTCTTATAAAGACAAAAATACAGCAATAACCAGCAAATAAACCATAAAACAAGAGCAATGCTTTAACATTGAACGCATTCAACCCTAGACGTCATTCAAATTACCCACATGTGATAGTAGACATAATGCTACCTTAAAATAAGCCCCAACTGGCCAGCATTAGATGTTATTTGGAGTTGTGCTCATGTGCATTGATCGATCTTATTTGAAAGAAGTGTGGTAAACTGAGTTATTGAACTATGTACTTGCAACCTCTATGTATCACAGAGGCCAACCTACAGTTTTTTTTCTAAATGATCACAAGATGCTGTGGTTTGTTGATAATAATCATAACTCAGTGGAAGTCAGCAGTTGCAATCATTCAAAGTGCAGACTTCCACTGCAGGACATAAAATAACCATTACTATCCAAGGCACTTACAAATAGAAATGTATTTTCACACAAAACTATACATCTGTGTGTTCTCTATGGTGCAAGGCTTCATAACCAACCTAGTGATGAAACTGATTTGCCAACTCTTTCCTTTTCTTTTTAAAAGTAAACCCCCCGGGTTCAGATACCAATGCTTTCAGGGAAAGCTAGCCTATTTGGCTTTTCTAATGTATCCATAAATATAATGATTGTGTGGATAATTCAAATAGATAAGCCCACATTTGACTAAGGCCCTGTACACACGAGAGGATCTATCCGCTGGAATTTATCCGCGGACTGGTTTCAGCGGATAGATCCCCTGGTGTGTACGATCCAGCGGATATTTTTCCGCGGATATTTTTCCCCACGATGGATTTCCAGCGGATCAAATTTTTTTAACATGCTAAGAAATCGATCCGCTGGAATTCAGTCCAGTGGATTGATCCGATGGTCTGTACAGACTCACCGGATCAATCCGTCCGAATCCATCCCTCGCATGCGTCGTAAATATTCGACGCATGCGTGGAAGTCCTTATATTACGGCGTCGTGCACGTCGCCGCGTCATCATCGCGGCAACGGCGCGACACGTCACCGCGGAGGGAATTCCGCTGGGATTTTGATCTCATGGTTAGTACAACCATGAGATCAAAATCCGCCAGAGGATTTATCCACGGAAACGGACCTCCGGACCGTTTCCGCGGATCGATCCTCTCGTGTGTACTAGGCATAATTGTACCTTCTATAGGTTGGGCATTTTTTCAAATTACTGATAATTACCTGTATATTATGTGACAGTAGGAGCTACTGTCAAGGTAAAATGGACAGTTTGCTGGACACAGGGTATGCACATTTGCGAGACTACAGAGCGTAGATGTGGACCGGAGAAGACTGCTTTTGTAGCTTTCTCCGGGTTTTGGTATTTTGATTCCACAGTGTCTGGGGTGGGACGGGATCTCCAACCCTGTATCCAGATTTTGTGGATGACCAGCAGGGTGTGTGCTCAGGTTAGCACAGCCCTTATAATGAGAGTGTGGCTCCACGCTAAGAGACAGGAGGTCTCCAGAAGTCAGAGAGGCTGTAGGAGACAGCCAGAATGTTGGTGAGTGCAAGAGGCAGTCAGAACGTTTAGGAAAAACTAAAGACCCACCTCTTCTGAAAGACCGGTACAATGCTGGATTCCAAGCGCCTTGAGGCGATTAAGTTCGCATTTGCTGCGCTATACAAGTCACTCACTCACTTACTCAACGTTGGTGACTGCAAGAGGCAGAGCTGTAGACGCTAAAGGGAAGCTGTCTACTTTGAGGAGTCCACTGGTCTGGGTGACCAGGATAAAGTGCAGAATTACTGCTACAGAGAGCCAGGTGGGCTAGCATTTTCTGTTCTGTGTATTTGATGGAGAAGAACCCCCTGTGTGGGAAACTTGGACTTTTATTTTGTTTCCTGTTTTTTTTTGTTATTTTGTTTCCTGTTAATAAAAATGGGCTGTTCCTGACTTGCTTGAATCACTGAAAAAATGCATCTACCACGAGAGCTAACAACCCCCATCTTACAACTTGTATAATATGGATACACGATGAGTTTGGTGATGGCTCAATTTATCTGCAAATGCAATCCTTTTCTACCAAAATAGAATCTGTCCTATTTCCCTGAAAGGGCAGGTTGTTTTGATAGGGCATGCCATGCTAGGACACATGTTTGGAAGCATTGAACTTCATTTTTTTCAGCACGTCGTAGTGTTTTACGTCACCGCGTTTGAACACGGTGGATGGATTTTTGACCGATGGTGTGTAGGCAAGACTGATGAAAGTCAGCTTCATCAGATATCCAACGAAAAAATCCATCGGATTAGATTCCATCGGATATCCGAACGTGTGTACAGGGTTTAAGTTTAAACACTCTGTGTTGGTCTGTTTTTGAGCTTACATAAAGTGTATGACCTTCTCCTACAGGTTACATGATTAGTGACGTTGCTAGACTGGCAGGTTCAGGCCTGAACATTGCATCCCGGGGGAAAAAGGAGACAAGTCTACATGATCCCCCATGTTTGAAAATACCAATATTTTTACAGGCTCTAAAAAAGCAATCAGAACAGCGGGGAAATGCAGTGAAGGTGAGCATAAATGCTTGGGGTGGTGCTTTATTAACCACTTAAGCCCCGGACCAATATGCTGCCTATAGACCCAAGGGGTTTTTACAGTTCGGGACTGCGTCGCTTTAACAGACAATTGCGCGGTCGTGCGACGTGGCTCCCAAACAAAATTGGCGTCCTTTTTTCCCCACAAATAGAGCTTTCTTTTGGTGGTATTTGATCACCTCTGCGGTTTTTATTTTTTGCGCTATAAACAAAAATAGAGCGACAATTTTGAAAAAAATGCAATATTTTTTACTTTTTGCTATAATAAATATCCCCCAAAAACATATATATATAAAAAAAAATTTCCTCAGTTTAGGCCGATACGTATTCTTCTACCTATTTTTGGTAAAAAAAATCGCAATAATCGTTTATCGATTGGTTTGCGCAAAATTTATAGCGTTTACAAAATAGGGGATAGTTTTATTGCATTTTTATTTTTTTTATTTTTTTTACTACTAATGGCGGCGATCAGCAATTTTTTTTGTGACTGCGACATTATGGCGGACACTTTGGACAATTTTGACACATTTTTGGGACCATTGTCATTTTCACAGCAAAAAATGCATTTAAATTGCATTCTTTATTGTGAAAATGACAGTTGCAGTTTGGGAGTTAAACACAGGGGGCGCTGTAACATTTAGGGTTCACTTTGTGTGTGTTTACAACTGTAGGGGGGTGTGGCTGTAGGACTGACATCATCGATCGAGTCTCCGTAATAAAAGGGATCACTCGATCGATGCGCCGCCATAGTGAAGCACGGGGAAGCCGTGTTTACATACGGCTCTCCCCGTTCTTCAGCTCCGGGGAGCGATCGCGTCGGGGCGGCCATAAACGAATAGCCGCGCCGTCGTCCCGGATCGCTCCCCGAGGCTTGCCGACCGCCGCATGTAGCGGGGGGGTCCCGATCGGACCCCCGACCCACGTCAAGCAGAGGACGTACCGGTACGTACATGTGCCTGTCCGTGCCATTCTGCTGACGTATATTTACATGAGGAGGTCGGCAAGTGGTTAAGTGATCCTGTGACTGGGCCCTAAACTGGTTTGCTTTAAGCCTGCAAATTTGGCAATACACCTGAACGTTTGGCTAAACCTACTCAACCAATTTCCATCAGAAATATTGAGTTTCACCCAAAAATTTTACTTCTGCTTTATCCGGCCCCCCCCCCCTCCGGTGTCACATTTGGCACATTTCAGGGGGTAGGGGGAGCATATACCTGTCTAATACAGGTATTTGCTCCCACTTCTGGCGATAGATCGCAGCATAATCTGCAGCAATCTACACCATGTCTGGCCCCTCCTCCTTCCCCCTGCTGTCTTCTGGGAGACACAAATGTCCCAGAAAACAGCAGGGATCAATTAGGGCGCGCAGCACGACTTGCGCATGCGAAGTAGGAAACCAGGCTGTGAAGCTGCAAAGCTTAATTTTCTGATTCCTTTACTGAAGATGCCGGCGCCTCCACCCGGGAGCTGAGGGACAGGTCGGCTTTGGGTGAGGAAATCGCGGGCACCCTGGACAGGTAAGTGTCCATATTTTAAAAGTCAGCAGCTGCAGTAATTGTAGCTGCTGACTTTTATTTATGTTTTTCAGCGGAACTCCGCTTTAAGAAGAAATACTTTTTTTGTATGCCAACATGCCATCTACTGTTCAATATTAGTGAAGAGCTGAACATACCTGGGTTTGGTTCAAGCAGGGTTTGACATATGTGATTATAATTTGGGTGCTGAATCCGAACCTCATTGATGTTTTTGGAAGCCAAATAAATAAAATCAGTTTTGGCCAATTTCTAGGGCTATAGATAAAGGATTGTCAAACCAATTGCATGGGATGCTAGGCAACCAAAACAAAACAAAGTAAAATGTTGTGTTTGGCGGTGAGCATTGATTTTAGTAATGCTTCAGTAAAATATTAAAATGACAAAACAACCTGGGGGATGTTCTGACCTTGCCTGACATTTACAAAGAAAAACTTGTGTTTAACCACTTTAATATCAGGCACTTTCACCCCCTTCCTGCCCCGGGCAATTTTCAGCTTTCTGCGCTGTCGCACTTTGAATGACAATTGTGTGGTCATGCAACACTGTTTCCATAAGACATTTTTATAATTTTTTCCACAAAAAGAGAGATTTATTTTTGGTGGTATTTAATCACTAATGGCTTATCAATTTTTTGCTAAATAAACAAAAAAAAGGCCGTAAATTTTGAAAAAAAACAAGTTTTCCCTGTTTCTGTTGGAAATTTTGTAGGCCAAAATGTATACTGCTACATCAGTGGTTCTCAACTCCTGTCCCCACTGTCCCCACTAACAGGCCAGATTTTAAGTATTACCTTGGGGAAATGCAGACTAGATTACTGCAATCACTGAGCAGCAAAATATCTCACCTGTGATATATTTCAGTTATCTTTGCAAACCTGGCCTGTTAGTCGGTCCTAAGGACCAGAGTTGAGAACCACTGTGCTACATTACTTTTGTGAAAATAACCTAAATCAATGTTTATTAGTTAGTATTTAGGAAAGGTATAGAGTCCAAAAACTATGGTATATACAGTATATCTGAAAACTGATCAATCCTGAAAGAAAATAACAGAACATCCACCAAATGACCCCTTTTTGGAAAGTAGACAGTCCAAGGTATTTAGTAAGAAAGAGGCATGGCAAGTTTTTTGAAGTTGCGGACGGGAAGGGGTTAAATCCCTGCAAAATGACAACTCCTGGCTGCTTCACTCTGTCTGTGTGTGTCTTGATGATGTGTCTTGAGTTCACCCCCTAAATTGTATACCAGACTCACCACAAAAAAATCAAGAGAGGAAAAAAGTATTGTCTCCCCCAAAAATCCATGCCAGACCCGTATCTGAGCATTCAGCTTGACAGGTCAAGAAAGGGGGTTACCACCCCTCCTGCACAATACCAGGCCCCATGCTATCAACATGCAATGAGTACCTTGCCAGGAAAGGCCTAATGGAATCTGGAAGCTCCTTTTTACCAACAAAGGTGCCCTCCACCATGGAGGAGGTTAACTTAGCCTAGAGGTATCATAATGGACTGGTAAGCTATTTTAATATACAATAGATTTGTTTTGTATGTTTGTTTGTTTTTTCCTGCCCAGGCTAATTTTCATCTTTCAGCGCTGTCACGCTTTGAATTAAAATTACGCAGTACCTAAATAATTTTTTTAGCATTTTTTTCACACAAATATAGCTTTCTTTTGGTGGTATTTACTCACCTCGGTTTTTTTTTATGTTTTGCTAAAAAAATTAAAAAGACAGAAAAAAATATGTTTTTCTGTCAGAAAACCGACATTTCCTTGCTTACATGTGATCAGTTGTGATTGGACACAGCTGATCACATGGGTAAAGAGCCACTTCATCGACTCTTTACCGATCTCAGGATTGTGCCATGTCCCGAGGACACAGCACACCCGCAAGTGCGGTGAGACTGGGGCGATGTCATATGACATTGTCCCAAAACAAGAAAGCACCCCTCACAATGTTTTTTGTCTACACGGAGAGCAGGAGCCCCTATCAGAATTTGTTTCTTTTTGCTGAGTCTCTTTGAGGAGATTTTCATTTTCTTACTGTCTCAAGACACATCAGAAAGTGAGGAAATTTTCCCAAAAGAAAGGAAATCTTCCCTTATACAGGTTTTATTCTCCATTGGAAGATTTCCCCTCTCTATTTGTTCCAGTGAAAAATAAAAACTTTGGTTTTTCTTTCACACTTGTTGCGGTGGTCGCCCAACGGGAACACAGATAGCAATAAAATCATGACATGAGTTTTAGCCCATCTCTATTCTATTTAAAAACAATAAAAAATGGCTTTAGATACATGTAATTATTAGCAGCAAATGGATGGTGGATGAGGTCATGAAATAATACACATTACAGTCATTATTAAAAATGGAATCATACTACAGAAAAATATAATTACCGTAGTTCAAGTGCAATGTAAGTCTGAATATAACCAAGTATTATATATTATGATCACACATAGTCAACACTGATCTTTTCTTCTATTAATACTTAAATATTATGTGATGACAATATGCCAGACTGTTTTCAAAACTTCAATGACAATTTGTCCTAGATAGCCTGCAAGATGCAATTTCATAGTCTGCATCTGCCAAAACCAGACCCTCCTGTGTAATTGGGTCTGCCTTTCACACTGACTTCATAGTTGCTACTAATTGTATTAACTTTAATCTTGAACTGGGTGACTTCCAGTAAAAGAAGTGATGTGTTTGTGTCAGTGCTGATTGGGATTATTCTAGCATTTAATTATAAAATGGTTGTTGTTACAAAATAGATTTGATTATTATACCAAAGCCATAATCTGTGAGCACAGTTATATTGCATTAAATAACCATTTTACACTTATCTCAAGCTATTCAATAGGAATTGCAGACAAAAAACACTAGTTAATTACTTTTTTAATGACAAGGCCTAAGATACCATGTTTTATCTTTGCTGAACTAATTATAATTAGATATGAGCTATAAGTTGAGGTCGAACCTGAGTTCGATCCAAGCTCAAGTCATTCTGTAAAAGGTCAAACCAATGTAGCCATTCACTGTTAAAACAATCAATTACCAATAATGTACTTCCTAGCATTTGAACTGTGGTCATGTGGCATAAATGTGCAAAAAATGGGTGTTTTCATATGTGCCTTTATAAAAGTCAGGCTTACAAGCACCCTTTTGTCAGGCTGTATGGGGATTATTAGGGAATAGGGAGAGATTTTTTTTTATTGGATTCTTCTACTTCACATTTTCATATTTCTTTTCTATCCTGCCTATTAAACTGCACTGTACTGAAGCTGCTTACATATGTGCCTCAGCTCTGATTTTATTTTCTTGACTGAAACCTGCCTGGTCTCTTCATCTGTGACCTAGTAATAGTGTATACATACTGTGGTTGCAGTCTCTAAAATAATGCATTTTTTTTTTAATTTCATAAGCTTGATCTCTACCTCTATGATATTTGGGTCTACTAAAGTTTCTATAGTTGTGTGCATTAGGTCTCTGCAATATTTCTGGCTACTGATCTTTCAAGTACTGAAGTTTAATTTCTTTTTTCATGTTAAAACCTGTCTTGTCTCTCCATCTGAAATTGCAGCATAGTAAAACTGCTTACATACTGCGTATTGAGTCTAAAAAATATTTCTGTTCATTTTCTCTGAAAAAATACACTCTGATTTTGATTCCATTATGACAACTGCTAATTGTTTTCCTTTTAACCTGCAGCCCAATTAAGATTCTTGCATACTCTTTAATCACTGTCATATACGTATGACTATTGTAATTGAAGTACTGCACTCTAACTTGTATTTCAGGATAAAAACTGCCTTATCTCTGGAAGAGGGAAAGCAGTCTTGAACTATTTTTAAGTAGTTGCTGTAAGCTGGTTGAACATTTTTTTTTTTGCATTGGTACGTCTCCCATGGCAGTGCCCAGGTCCCCATGCCTTTAATTTAGATTCCTTGCCTATTTGCCGTGGAAATGGATAGAACTGATTTTCAAAATTTGCCCCACCCCCATACACTTCATTGGGATTTGGATTATATTTTGCTATTTTTAGGCTTCACAGCTGGTTTGAGAAATGGCTAATTGAGTAGATATGTTACTACAATAATTTGTGTTTAACAAGCCGAGCCATACTGTCCAGTATATTTCTTAAGATCAACTCAACAAGGACCTGCTTCATTACTACAGGGATAAAGGTGGTATTTAGAATTGACTTACTCATCTCTGTAGCTATTACTGTGATATTGTGCCACAAG
Organism: Rana temporaria; assembly: GCF_905171775.1. Taxonomy (NCBI): domain Eukaryota; kingdom Metazoa; phylum Chordata; class Amphibia; order Anura; family Ranidae; genus Rana; species Rana temporaria. The sequence goes on along the minus strand of NC_053493.1, from coordinate 231,469,788 downwards.
GACGACTCCCGATCTAGAGGTTTGGATGTAAAAATTGATCCATTTTCAGAATCGATGTTGAATATCCTATCCATGTCTGTGTGTCTATCCACAGAATACCTGGAAATAAAAAACCCAAGGATTAAATGTTGTCCTTTCTCTAACACGTTGCCCGGAAAAGTGTTAACAGCTTTAGTACAGCACATTGAATTAGGAATGACATTTAAAAATTGCTGCTATTTGAAAATAGCAGCAAAAAAAGAACATACAATTACTTAAAAAGCTTGCAATGTCACTACATTGTTAAAAGCAATGTCTTAGTATCAGGAAATATCTAACGCTATAAATGTCAAAACATTTTTAATAAAACCTCAGCTTCATAACAACAAGTTCTTGGGTTATTCCCCCTCTAACTAAAGCTTAAATCAGAATTTTTTTTTAGATGCACAACAAGCTGTCCTTACAAAGTGCATTATTACGGTAATGTCCTTCAAGGTACATGAATTCTATAAAGAGATTTTAAAGTATATTACCAAAGTGCATAGGACACATTAGGATTAACAGAAGTTCATGCACTATACAGCAATTAAGCTATTGTGCAGTGTGCTTGTTGATGCCGCAGCCTTGACTTTTTCCAATTATCTGTTAATGAAGGAGACATAATCTGTCCTCATTTATACAGATATATTCAAAATAGGAAACAAAGCCAATTTCTATAACATAGGCTATACCACTTACACCAACCATTAAGACCAAACTAGGATCTGATGTGAAACAATACATCTACATAAATATGAATCAATTCAATCAATACTTGTGCAACCCAATTTCTAAAAATACGTTTTAGATGGGGCTAGGTAAAATTTAAAACAGCAAGCATAAAAAATGTGTGTTTGAAGGCTGTCACTGGATAATTATGGTGGATTGTCTGGAAAACATTGCCTATTCAGCTTGTTCATTCATTTTTGTAAAAAAAATTTTTTTTTTATTTAGTGGTTGAAACTTTTGAATGTTTGGCCAACACTTACAGAAACAAGGCATTAAATATACAGTGCACAGTGGATGGGAGCTCATCTTCAGTAATAGAGATCCTAGACAATCGCTCAGTAAATTCTACCATACCCTCTGGTTGTCAGATTTGCTTTGTTCATATTTTCTTTGTCCCTTTCAATTTTATTTTCATCATGGCAAGCAGTAGTATGTCTCCAAGATCAGTGTCACCTTCCTCTCAAGGCAGCAGATATTTTTCCTGCCCTCACTTTTTCCTTGACATCATGTTTTTGACCTTTCTTATCTTTCCTGATGTCAACCTGAGCTTCATTATACAAGCATAACAGAGAAAGAATCAGCTGCTGGACAAGTCGCTGACGGGGAAAACTTTTGCACAAATAGGGAAGTAACAAGAAAGATCTATGTGTTTTTATTTGCCTTACACATTTGTTGGCCAACAAAAGGAAACTTAAAATACTAACATGAGCTTGAAAAACATTGGAGGTAAGCTTACAAAAAAATCGCTATCACTATCTGTGATTGCATGGCTCTGACCCTATCTTGATTGCAGTTTTAATCATGTCCTTACTCATACTCTGAGCAACACACTATGGTCAAATCATTAAATCACATTTGTGATGTAGGCTACCAGTAACACAAGGCTCTTTCTTTTCCCCTAGAGCATTTTCTAAACACTTGTTAATGCCACCATTAAAACATTTTGATAGTAATTTATTTTTATAGGATGACAATGTTCTTCCTTCCGCAATGGAAATTACCACAATGCACTTACCCTTGGGTGCTTCAGTAGCTGCTTAGATTTTTGGACCATTGATGACCCTATCAATGAATAGACATGCCCAGCACTGCCCACAGCCCTTTATATTTACAGCGCATTACAGCAGAAGCTTAGGAAAATTATTTTAAACCATGCTCTCTCTCTCTCTCTCTCTCTCTCCCACCTCCTCAAGATCTGTCTTGCAGCCTCCCAGCTGCATTACCATTAAAAAAGGCACAGATCATTTCTTTTAGGACATTTAACACACCAACTTGCATTGAAAATGCTTGTTTATCAAAACTGTGAGGAAAAAAATTGAGGATTTGGATGGACATTTATTCAAATTAAAATTGTTTATGATACTTTCAATACTCATACTTCTTGCTGCAACACAAATTATTATATATATAATTTTGGATTTAGAACCACTTGGCAAAATATTTAGGTATTTTAGAGATATACTGCATACTTTAACCCAACAAAGAGATCTATTCAGCCCGGACTGCAAACTGACTTTAGCATGATTTTATAAGGGGGATATGGTGAAGGGTTGAGTCTGATGATCCAACTCACCCTGATTGGGTTAAAACATTTTCTGATTGTGCCACAAAAGAATATTAGATTGACTTAGGCAGGTCATAGATGGTGCAAATATCTTTCCTGTATTCTCATGGCGGCAAAAGCCACCCCCCCCCTGAAAGAAGACAGTAATTGCTATAGTACCCGCTAGCGATAATCACAATTGAAATCTGACTGGCTGGTTGTACCCAAGTTGATCAATTGTTAAACTTGGTAAATTCAGCCTGCCCAAACACGGTTCGAATCAGCAGGAACCACCTTTTTTTAAAGGGATCTAATGTATTGTAATTCCATGTGTAGCCAATAAACTCTGGAGTGGGTATTGAAGAGCACCTAGTACAAAGGTTCATATCACTTTTTGAAATGGACATTGGTTAAGAGCATCAAATGCAGCCAACATGTTTTAGAAGAAAGGTCTCCCTTTTCTTCAGGGCTTGAGCAGTGGATCAATGTTAGGGCTTGAAAAAGACTGTCAAATCTTAAAGACACTATGAACTGATGAACTGATGACAGGCTAGGACGAGAACAAGGTCCACATACACTATACCTTCATTACGGATCAGCTCATTTAAAGGAAGATGCAGTCCATTATATATTACAACCAAATCTCACTGCTATTGGTCCAGTGCTATCACCCACACATCAGACATGTATTGCAAAAGCATGGTAGCAAATTAAGAGCTACAAAATCAGCTTAATAACCAACAATATATATATGTACTATATATGAAACTTTGTTGACAAACTCAAATGTCTTCACTGTCCTAAATATATATATGAACAGCTGCATGAAGGTCGTTCAATGCTTCAATATACATATAAAACTGTGGTTTTATGTTTAGTGACTCTTCAAAGAATGGTTACTTATTGTACAAACACTTATCAAAACATAAAAAAAACAATAGGGCTAATGCCTTTGAAAAACAGCACATTTTAAATACAATAAAAAAGCTATTGGTATACACATGTTCATAATAGCAAAATGCTAGCTATGAAAGGCTGATTAAAGTACAACATACACTATGTGCTCATGTTGAATGATTTATGTTGCTCTGTGTAATTCTGTAAGATCTGTGTCTTCTTATTTTCCTTTCTACAGAAGCTAAGCATCAGGAGACAGTGGCTCCTTAACGTCTTTTGTTAGAGATAAAGTGCAATTAGAAGCTGCTGTAATTTGAAACCATGCACATAAAACAGAGATAAGCCACTCAATAAAAGGGGAAAAGGCAAAAAAACAAACTAGGAATAATGTATGCAGGAAATGTATGAAATAGAGAATACAATTAAATTATTAATTCCATAGTCTCACCAGAGGTGCAAATACTTGTAAAATCTTTCAGGGCACCTAGTGTGCATACAGTAGCACTTGGTTCTGTTCAAATCTGTTTGGCACCAGAGAGAGATAGCTACTGCCATATATAGTTCTGTATTGTGCTGCATCAGTTTGGTGAGCTACATAGTGTGTAAGGTACCTTCCCATATTCACTGTGCTGTATTGTGCTACATTACTTTGAACAAACTGCATTGTAGTGGGTTACATATATTTGTGTTCAGAACAGTGGCGGCTGGTGCTCATTGGGCGTACTATACAGCCAGAGTACATGAAGGAGGTTATTGAGCCTTTCCTTTTTCTTCCTCCTTCTTGGGGCATTTTCCTCTGCAGCTACAAATGTGTCCTCTTCTTCCTCTTACTGTACAGTTAATCCTGATATTGCCCCACAGACATGGAAACTGACATGCAGGAGATGAGCTGAATTAATTCAGCACAGCATTAGTAATTTGATGCAGGAGAATGTGCAAAAAATATTGTTATCAGGTGTGGCTGCCCAATGGGTTTGAGAGATGATGAGGATTCAGATAATGAGGTGGCAAATCACACTTGGGTGACAGAGATTATAGAAGAGGTAAGTGGGGGAGAATAACAACATCAGTGAGACATGGTGTAAACAGGAGCAGCTTGCAGAGGGATTAAAGTCTGACAAGGGATTTGAGAGGCCTACCTTACAGCAATCAAATGAAGAAGATAGTCAGCAAGGGGCCACGCTGATTAGCGTAAAAAATAGGCTTACACCTTGCTCTAAGTCTCCTAACCCCACCCTTCCATCTCCAGCATCTCCAGCATTTTGAAGCAAGCAGGAACCTCTTTCCCAGATGCTGGAGTGTAAAAAAATGTATTTTCCAAATTACCCCCTCACGCTCAGTGTCTCAATGCCAGTTTGGCAAAACTGCTGGCATGACAGCTGTCCCCGTTCCAGCTGGTGGAGTCTGCCCCCTGCCATGACTTTGCAGCCTGTGCTGCAACACACTTACCAGTATATAACTGTCATTTTCTCACCCAGAAGGCCATCCCTGACCTCCACTAGCATGTGGAAGTTAATGTCCTCATATTACTGAACCAAATAGTCAGTGGCAGGGTCAACATAACCATAGACACATGTTCCAGCAAACATGGGTAGAGACATTACATCTTTTTTATGGTGTATTGCGTAAATTTGTTGGTTGATGGGAAGGATACAGCATTTATTATTTATTGCATTGGTACATGCTTTCCAAACGCTTGGTTTCACAATCCCTAGCCTACAGTATTAGTCTTGAAAATGGGCAGAATTAATCTTTGAAATTCACCTGCCATTGGCTTTAATGGGGTTCACAATTTCTGGAAATTACTATTAGAAAAATGGCCTACAAATTCAACCCAGGCACATACGCTCATCAATACTTACAGTCTCTCCCCATAGCTTTATACAATAACGGTGGCTTGAAGGGACTGTTTATATTTAGGGTGGTGCTACACAACAAAGATGCCTGAGGGTAGTAGGATTGTTCCTGCAGACTTGACTTACTACTGGTATCGTAAACACTAGTGCCCAAAATTTGGGCAGCCTTAAAGAGGTTGTAAACTCTTAACCCCCCCCCCCCAAAAAAAAACTGCAAAGGCATACTATGAAATACTTACCCTAGAACAATGCCCTGGATTGACACCAGCACACTGCTCACAAGGACGACATGTTTCCCAGAGTTAATTTTGTGTTTGTGGGCTCTGACGCTGTGATTGGCCCAACCTGCGATTACGTCACTCCCGCGCATGCCACCAGTCACGACACAGGCTTTAAAGAAATGGCACGAGCGGGCCATTCCTTCAATGCGCATGCTCCAATAATGTCTGTGGCAGCGTATATAGTAAATAGATATTTACAGTACCTACAGGTAAGCCTTATTATAGGCTTACCTGTAGGTACAATTAAAGTGGAAAACTTTATTTCCTCTTTAAAAAGAAAAATATTATGGAAAAACAAACAGGAAGTTTTGATGGCCCGTATCCAAGTTTCTTATATAATTTTACAACCACTTTAATTTCTAACACCAATCAATGTGCAGTATATATACTTCTTATCTACTTATTGTTTTAACTTTATTTATTATCCATTGATTAGGTACGATTTTTCGAAAATCATATGGGACATTTATATTATTATAATATTTATATATTATCTTTGAATTGCTCACCACAGGGGTACTTAAGGGAGATATATTAGGGACTACACCTGTAGAAATTCCCAATTAACAATTGTGGTTTTGATTTGCGGCCCTTGTTTTATATGAACATTTTTTTTATTATTACTTGTTTTTTTGTTTGGTTTCTTAAAGATTTTATTAAAGATTTTCAAACACAGTACAGTAAATGATTCCATATACATCATCGTAGGTATATCAATACAAACAGAAACAGAACCAAACAAGGTATACAAAAGACAACTCCCCCCCTTAGCACATACTAACATTTAGATTCAAGGGAGTTCTCTTGTGCTTGCAGCATGTGATTAGCTATTCCCAATTTTGTACCCGTCATCAAAGTTTAACATAGAGAATAACCACAAACTGTCTGATTATTTAAGGACAAGGTGTATATAGGCACCATTGGTTAGATCGCTTGAGGGATCCAGCAGTGGTGTGGAAGCACATATAAGTCAACACTTTTTATTGTTAGTTCCAGGGGAGGATTATTACTTGTTTTTAATCAATGAGTCAATATTGAGTAAAGTCTTATATACCGTATTTATTGGCGTATATAACACACACAGGCGTATAACACGCACCCTAACTTTAAGAGGGAAGTTTCAGGAAAAAAAACTTTACACAGCCCCCTGCGTATAACACGCAGACACAGTTTACCCTCTATATTCAGGGTAAAAAAGTGAGTGTTATACGCCAATAAATACAGTAATTTATTTCTATGTAATATGAAATATGTAATATGAATTTTACATTTATATTAAAAACCACATTAAAGTGCACTGTTCCTTCTGACTCAATAATATTCACTAGATACAGTAACAATATCAAATTCATATGAGTGTTCCCATATCAAATATATGAATTTGGTATTGTTATTTATTGAATTATTTTGAGTCAGAAGGGACAGAGCACCTTAATGTGGTTTTACATTTTTTTTATATCTCCTACACAGATAGGTGTGCAGCAGCCCATTAATTAATTAATTCACATGCTCATACACTTTATTTTTTTGAGCTGATGCCCATCGATTAACTTTCACATTAATTCATTTATTTAGCGCACAATTATCTTTTGGGTTGTAAATTTATATAAATGATTTTATGTAGGAGGGTGGTTGGGTAGGTGCTTTCACTAAAACGTGGTGATATTATCCACTGTGCTGCTAATAAGTCCTAATCCTGCGCCTTCAGCCTTGGTTCACAATTGAAATTGTCTTGACTTTCTCCTTCCTATGACTTGGCAAATAGGTGGAGGCCTCAAAATGCTTTATCATGGAGACCTTGTGAAGCTTTCTGTCATTCGGAAGTATCCTGTTACTGTAACGGTGACGTAATTTCTGGTTTATGATAGTCATGTGGTTCGGCTTGCAATTCTCCCAGGTTGCAGTGCCTCTTCTGCCCTTATCTCCTCACATACCCAACTTGTGGGGTACTAGGATTCACCACTCCATTGCGGCAGCACTTGAGCGTATCAAAGAGGATATTCTCTGCTGTAAGTGCATCACTTTTGCTTCTGTTTTATGTTTTTACAATTAAGAGGACACAGTATTGGAACTTTTCTAGCTCACTGTTTAATCACACTGGCTGACTGGTCATTTGGATTTTACAACCTCTTTTTGTTAGCCCCCTTAGGCCCCGTACACACGGTCGGAATAAACCGATGAGAATGGACCGAGGTTCAGTTTCATCGGTCTAAACCGACCGTGTGTATAGCCCATTGGTCTGTTTTCCTTCGGTCCAAAATTTTAAAACATGCTTCAAAACCGCTAAATGTAGTCAATGCAAAGCATAGTACTTTTACATGCAGAAATGGCCCTCCAATTTAAACCTACCAGTTAAAGCAGATCCTGCAGAAAAATGCAAGGCCTGCCAACATTCACTACCATTATAAATAAAGCTTGCAATTAAAAAAAATCTGTGGAGAAAAATGTTATGAAATATATTTACTTTATTTCTGGCTTCTCCCTGCAGCACCTAAGGTGACATGATCAACCTCCTTGCAAAATCCTGGGAAAGATGGAGTCCCACAAGAAGATACTTCTCACACGACCATGATACTCAATATCCTGTGTGTTCTGGCTGGAATCATAATAATGTCACCTACTGCTATATGAAAGCTGGTAAGGATGTGTATTAACATTTCATTACCTACAGTTTTTTATAACTAAAAAAATGTTATTTATAATGGGGGGGGGGGGGAACTCTGATATATTAAATGGACCTTGCATTTTACTGTAAGATCCAGTTTAACTTCAGGAAAAAGCAAATCACTACCCATCCATGATGCAGAGTACAGAAGGAGCTAAATGACACTTTACTGCATTGCACAGCAGTCGCTGTGCTGAAATGTCTTACTTGAGAAGCTGTATTCTATCTAAGGGCAGTGGCAGAAGAAACATGTAAAAAAATAATTGTATAAATAAACATATTGCATTGTGCACCAGGGCTGTGATTTGCCTTTTATATGCTATTATATTAGACATTACAAGGGGGGGAATCAATTTTTTTTCCCATAAAATAATAAACAGAGGTAAATCTCTAAGCTTAAAACCCACAAATCAAAGTCCAATATTAGAAGCAGTTCACATTAACTTAGGTACTAAATTACTCAAACATTCACACTGTTTGCTGTCATGGATTATCTCTTCCAACATAAGCTTTTTCACCCTGGGAACAGAGCTCTTTTTCCTTTCTAACACTACATTTCACAGAAGAGAACTGAGCTACACAAGTGAACTGCCTGAAATACTCATCTTATTTTAGTCATTTAGAAAACGAGAGCATGCCATAAATCAGACAAGTACATTGTTTACATGGGATATTTTAATAGGACTGCATAGTATAGGTATGGTTGAACAACAGTTGATACGGATAAATTCCAAAGAGAAATGAGCTGGGCTGGAAGGTCTTTGAACAGTATCCCATCACACAGGTTGTTTCCTAAGTATTAAGCCTCGTACACACGACCAGTTTTCTCATCTGGAAAACTGCCATGACGGCTTTTGGCAGGGAAAAGTGACCATGTGTATTCTCCATGGCAGTTTTCCCGACAGGAAAACTGCCGGTAATCCTGGGAGTAAAAATGAGAACCAGCTCTCTTTCTTCCCCGCTGGGTTTCCCGGTGAATTTTAACCCGGCAGGTTTCCTATGGGCAAAACCTGTGGGGGAGCATACACACGGCTGGGTTTCCCGGCCAAAGCTCTCATGACAGTTTTCCTGGCAGGAAAACCAGCCGTGTGTAGGGAAAAAAAGCTGCCGAGCCGGTTCTCGGCTTTCCCCTCGGGTTTCCTGGCAGTAGAAAGTCCGCTGGGAAACACGATTGTGTGTACTAGGCATAAGTAATCATGGGGCCATATTCAGTATGTGTGCTATAAGAGCATGTTTTTTTTCAGTAGACCATTTATTTACTAATGAACAACTACCTCCCATATATTATATGGCTAATAAAGAGAATAAACACAGCAGATTATTCTAAGCAGCTTGGTCATTCTGGGTTTCCTGTACAGAATAGTCATTTTAATAACATTCAGAACACTGCAGAACACTGACTTATAGAACAACTATTTTATTGCTTTTGCATGCTAAAATCACGGAGTGGCTTTTATGAACTACGCAAGCTTTCTATCACATGGCTATAAAGCCAAAGTTATTTTTCAGAATTATGGTAGTACTGTCTATAGTCATCTTACTCAATGTAGGCAATATACAGTAGTATTCTGCTCTAGGAAAAGCATTTAAATTCACCTTCCTTTAAAATTGGCTTATAGAGAAAATAAACTATAAAAGTTATCCTAGAAACTGGCTTTCTATTGAGGGAAGAGAAAAAAAAAAACAATGTCATAGTGAAAAGTAGGAAATTATACGTTGTTTAGGAAAAATGCTCTTTTCTAAAGCTATTAAAAAACAAAGATTTTGTTTAAACAGCTGATGCTTTTTTATTGGTGCCCCACATTGGGTTAACTTTTCCTCACTTCCTGTCCTAATCACTTTTGTCACCATGACAAGTAGACTCAGGGAAATCCCAATTAAGTTTTGGTCATATTTAACCACTTGGACCATATTGCTGGTCAAAGACCAGAGCACTTTTTGCGATTCGGCACTGCGTCGCTTTAACTGACAATTGCGTGGTCTTGCGACGTGGCTCCCAAACAAAATTGGTGTTCTTTTTTTCCCACAAATAGAGCTTTCTTTTGGTGGTATTTAATCACCTCTGCGGTTTTTAGTTTTTGCACCATAAACAAAAATAGAGCAACAATTTTGAAAAAAATAATTTTTTTACTTTTTGCTATAATAAATATCCCCCAAAAATAAATAAAAAAAGATTTTTTTCCTCAGTTTAGGCCGATACGTATTCGTCTACAAATTGTTTGTAAAAAAAAATCGCAATAATCGTTTATTGATTGGTTTGCGCAAAAGTTATAGCGTTTACAAAATAGGGGATAGTTTTATAGGAATTTTTCTTAATATTCTTTTTTTACTAGAAATGGCGGCGATCAGCTATTTTCTTCAGTACTGCAACATTATGGCGGACACTTCGGACACTTTTGACACATTTTTGGGACCATTGGCATTTTTATAGCGATCAGTGCTATAAAAATGCATTGATTACTATAAAAATGCCACTGGCAGTAAAGGGGTTAAACCACTAGGGGGCGAAGAAGGGGTTAATCACATTCCCTGGGTGTGTTCTAACTGAACTGGGGGGTTGGACTGACTAGGGGAAATGACGAATTGCTGTTCATACATTGTATGAACATACGATCGGTCATTTCCCCCCCTGACAGGACCGGGAGCTGTGTGTTTACACACACAGCTCCCGGTTCTAGCTCTGTAACGAGCGATTGCGTGTGCCCGGCGGTGATCGCGACATATGCTTGTACCCAATATACAGTATGCAGTCATTGGGATAATCTCTGATGACAAACCACTGCCTAACATTTACGTGATACTAAACCCAGGACCTGCATTCATTATATCAGGTCTCAAAAAGTACACAGAAGATGGAAATGCAATTATTTTAGTAAATATAAACTGCTAAATACTTTTTCTCATCAGCAGTATATAGCATTCTGATGACTTCTATCAGTGCCCGGGAAGAGCACTGGTTAAAGCTTGTAGGAGGAGTTTTCATTTTCTTTTGACTATCCTATGAAGCTGCATGACCCCTGACTTTATGTCTGGACAGTAATGATTGGGCCTGTGCTGATCACATGTACTCTCCCCCCAAAAAATATCAACAGAAGGATTGGGGATAGTAAAGAAAGGGGAGGATCAGAGAAGACATGATCAAACTGCCTTTTTTACACAATGTGGATGATTAGCCCCTTAGGTTCCACAATGTGTAAAACAAGCATGCTTTACCGCATTTTAAATTTATGGGTTTAGTAACACTTTAAGCACATGTCTCTATTACATGCTCACTTTTCCATGCTTTGTCTCTTTGGAAATGGTGCCAGTACATAAATATTGATCCGTTGATCCTTAAAAAAAAAATCAAGTGATCTTATAATCTTCTGTGTTCTCTGCCCATTGTGCACTGAAATCCCGGCCACTGTCATCAATGCCCAGTTCACCTCTGAGGACTGCAGAACACCACCTATGTTATGAATATGAGAAAAGGGGAAAGTGTTCTGTAGTTTTCAACTTTCTGTCCCAGGGGGACAACACCTTTCCTTCATAGATATAGTGCATAAATACTGTATATTCAGACTGCACAGCTAAAAATAATACACCTGGCACCTTGATTTTTTTATACTCTAGCCAATGGAAAAATACATCCTCCAGCTCCTGAACAGTATCTACTAGATACTAAATTGCATTTACTGGCTATTCTGCACTCCTTCAATTTATCTACCTTTGAATAGATTCACTCTAGTAGCTTCAACGACATCATTACTCCTGTAGTACAGAAGACAACTAAATCCGCTGCAAAATATATGCTGTACTAGCAGTGGAACATCAATCATGTGATAGGTCACACATCTCTTAAAATGTCTTACTACAATGAAGGATGGCAACGCCAGGTTAACCTGTTGGAATAGAGCACATCAGTGGTTCTCTTTTTACGCTTCCAATTGACCATGCAGGGAGGATGCAAATGTGACATTTCTCTCTCTAGAACATGAAAATGATTGGAATTCTGCTGCAGGCTACAGTTACTTCATTCAAAATGAGGTGAAGTATGCCTTCTATATGAACCTCAGCTAAATGTACCTGTACCTGCCTGGAAAGACAATGCTTCCACATGAACCATTACTAAATGTACCCGTAACAAGCTATCTTTAAAACAAGATCATTAAATGGCAATCAGATGAGAAAATAATATTCTCCTTTCAAAAGAAAGACTTGTGTGGGCTGATGTAAAAGAGCACCATTTATTATATACAGGAATACCTTTTTAAGTTTCTTTGATATTCAGCGCCACCGGCTATCAAGGCTTGTTCAGAAATGATTATATAAGTTCTACAAACTGTAATTACTTTTTTTTTCTAGTATAGGTATATACGCATTAGTGGCTTTGCTTAGACTGAGGATTTTCTGAAACTGTAACAAGCCAGTGAAGTTTTTTTTTTTTTTTCCATCTCCAGTCAAACATTTTTCTTTAGTTTTAAATAGTGTAGGGAGCTAGAGCCCCATGTCAGTCTGTCTGACAGACAAATGGCAAAAAAATAATAAAAAAATTACAGAGGCTTTAACTCTTAACTGTTATGCCCCGTACACACGATCGGACCTTTGTCTGACCAAAATCACATCGGAATTCCGCCAGAATTCCATCGGAGTGAAAGAGAACATGTTATCTATCTAAACTTTGATGGAATTCATTGTAATTTCCAATGGAATTACTCCGATGGGGCATACACACGGTCGGAATTTCCGATGGAAAAAGGCTGTCTGACTTTTTCCATTGGAAATTCCGATCGTGTGTACGGGGCATTATATTTACAACTAAGTAAGATGTATTAGAATCTGGAAAATGGTACAGCATCCCAACTATTCAAGATTTCCATTAGTACAAGTCTAGGATGCCCCCTGTCTCCACTGCTCTTTTGTCTCAGTTATTGTGCATCTAGGTCAAGTCATTTGAAATAAAATGATTCTATCATGCAGATCTCTACCTCTTCCGCTCATCATAAACACTCCCCTTTATGCATATTGCTTATTGTTGTACATACAGCAATCACATATTAGCTTACTCTCTCTTAGGCCCCTTACACACGACCGAACATGTCTGCTGAAACTGGTCCACGGACCAGTTTCAGCAGACATGTTCGGTCGTGTGCACGGCCGACCGGGCAGGTTTCCAGCGGACATTTGTCCAGTCGACCATTTTCCAGCGGACAAATGTTTCTTAGCATGCTAAGAAACATGTCCGCTGGAAGCCTGTCCGTCGGACATGTTCGGTCGTCTGTACAGACTGACTGGACATGTCCGATCTGCCACCATCCCTCGCATGCGTCGAAGTGATTCGACGCATGCGTGGAAGCATTGAACTTCCAGGGCCGCGCAAGTCACGGCGACGGCGCGGCCACGTCACCGCGTATCGTGTACGCGCAGATTTCTGTCTGATGGTGTGTACAACCATCAGACAGAAATCTCCGGGTGGACATGTCCGCTGAAAACAGTCCGGCGGACCGTTTTCAGCGGACAGTCCGTCCGTGTGTACGAGGCCTTACAGTATATGCAAATTAAAAAAGCTTTAGCCAGTTTAGTCATTTTAAGTTCAACATGTCCAAAACTGAAACTCTGAATGTTTATCTCTGCCTCCACTTCTTTATCACTTTTTCAAACTCATTTCTCTTTTCAATGGAAACACATGAGTATTACCTTTTTGGGGATGGCATCCCAGCTCACTTCTCCAATCTTTAGTCTCTCAACTAGAAATTCTTTAGACTAAGCCCTTGTTCACACTGACTTTCACGTGACATTGAATCCGACATCCCTGCGTGACTTCATTGTGGCTTGCATACAAATTCTTTAACAGAAGTCAATGCAAGTCATTTTGAAGTTGCACCAGAAGTAGTGCAGGAACCTTTTTCTAAGTCGAAGTGACTTGGGTCGCACCGATTAGAACTGTTCCATTGCTGTTAATAGGGTGCGACTTGTCATGTGACATTAAACTCTCAAGTCACATGACAAGGCTAAAAGCTCTATGTAAACCCAGACTTACAGGTGGAGCAGGCTTACAAGAATTAGAAATATACCATGTCTCTACCTTACTTTCCCACATCTGAGGCCTCGTACACACGTCCGAGGAACTCGACGGGCAAAACTCATCGTTTTGCTCGTCGAGTTCTGTGTGAAGCCGCCGAGGATCTCGGCGAGCCAACTTTCCTCATTGAACAACGAGGAAATAGAGAACATGTTCTCTATTTGGCTCGACAAGGAACTCGTCGGCTTCCTCGGCCGAAAGTGTACACACGCCGGGTTTCTCAGCAGAATTCAGCTCCAATTGAGTTTCTGGCTGAATTCTGCCGAGAAACTCGGTCGTGTGTGCGGGGCCTTAGACTATCTCTCAAGACCAAGTTCAAAGGCTTATGCCCCGTACACATGATCGGTTTTCCCATCAGAAAAAAGTTGGATGGTTTTTCCGACGGAATTCCTCTCAAGCCTGCCTTGCATACACACGGTCACACAAATGTTCGGTGAACTTTTGACTGCCAAGAACGCAGTGACATAAAAGACTACGACGAGCCAAGAAAATTAAGCTCAATGATTTTGAGCATGCGTCAAATTGTTTCCGAGCATGGGTAGGAATTTTGCGCGCTGGGATTTTTGGTCAGCAGTGGCTTTGGACTTGGAAGTCTCCCATGGATGCCATTTTTTCCCAGTCTCTACCAGTCTTTCTTATTGTTGAATCATGAACACTGATCTTACCTGAGGCAAGTGAGGCCTGCAGGTCTTTAGGTAATGTTCTGGGTTCTTGTATGACCTCCTGGATGAGTCGTCGTCATGCTCTTGGAGTAATTTTTGTAGGTCGGCCACACCTGGGAAAGTTCAACCCTGTTCCAAGTTATCTCCATTTGTGTATAATGGCTCTCCCCATGGTTTACTGGAGTTCCAAAGCCTTAGAAATGGCTTTGAAACCCTTCCTGGACCAGTACATGTACATTACTTTGTTTCTAATCTGTTCTTTAATTTTTTTTGAGTGTGGCATGATGTGTGGCTTTTTGTGCTCTGTTAGCATGCTTCACTTTGTCAGACAGCTTCTATTTATGTAATTTCTTGATTCGTCAGGTCTGGCAGTAATCAGGCCTGGGTGTGGCAAGTGAAATTTAACTCAGCTTTCCAAAAAATTGTGGTTAATCACAGTTCATTCATGATTCAGCATGGGAGGGGGCAATTTCATTTTCACATTTCACATTTGAACTGCTTTTTTCTCTTAAAAAATCAAATAATAATTTAAAAACTGCATATTGGATTTACTCACTTACCTTGATAATCTGAAAAATTTAAGTGTGAGAAACATGCAAAAAAAATATAAATCAGGAAGGGGGGAAATACTTTTTCACAGCACTGTACATTGTCTCACTCTCCATCTGACCCAAGCCCATTAAGGCAACTATTGGATTCGGCCATGCATCTCTTGTTGGTGGTATTGTTTCACATTCTTCCTGGCTACAAGCAAGATGCTTTGTTCTCCTTCGTTCCAGACTACCATCCTTTTTAATCAATCTTACATCTAAAACTGTTGACTGGCTCACACAACATCAACTGACCACTTATTGTAAAAAAAAGCCATCTTACAAGACTAATCCAACGTGTACTCACTGTCTTATTGAGCTACAAAGAGGTTGTAATTACACTCTTTTTGGGGTACATTCCTTTACATTGCCTCTGCACTTTCTTCTATATTTATTTTTCCTCCGCTGTTTTTCTTTCTTCTATCTCCACTAAAAGCTTATGTTTGACATTTCTTCTGACCAGTTATTATTACAACACTCCCTATGACGTGGGGCTGCATTGAATGTTTTCAGATTTAATGTTTTGGGACATCTTTTCATTGTTGTTCTGGCATTTAGATCTTGTTCATTTTTATCTCTGTGTTCCTTTCTCCAGAATCATACTGCATTGATGGTATTCACTGTACAACTTTCCTTAGTGAACATTTCAATAATAACTATATTCAACTTTAAATAAGATGTTTTACACTGTTGAGAGTTGGGCTGGAAAGAGTATGACCACCATCCCTTGTAGCCTATATTATTGACTCAAAAAGCTTTCCATGGACACTGAGCCAGGCCAAATATGCATGCAAATACACTTTTGCGCATTTGATGTTTTTTAAAAAAAATTTATGGAAACCTGGAGTTTGTGATATTAGAGATGAATATTATAATGCAAAATCTGACCCCATGTTATCAGTTCACTAGTAATTTCCTATGATAAAGTTAAGAACTTGGGGCCAGATTCACAAAGGAGATACGACGGAGTATCTCAGATACTCCGTCGTATCTCTCAGAGTATCTATGCGACTGATTCTTAGAATCAGTTACGCATAGATAGCCCTAAGATCCGACAGGTGTAATTGTTTTACACTGTCGGATCTTAGGATGCAGTACCGCGGCCGCCACTGGGGGGAGTTCACGTCATAAACCAGCGTCGGGTATGCAAATTATACGTTTCCGGCGTTCCACAATGGTTTTTCGCGTTCGCTACGTCGCTGCTAGTCTAGTTTCCCGTCGCAAAGTTAGTCGTCATTTTGGGTGCCCTAACTTTACACAGCACACGTATGTGCTGTATAAAGTATGGCCGTCGTTCCTGCGTCGAAATGTAAAAATTCACGTCGTTTGTGTAAGACGTCCGGGAATACGGAAGTACGCTACGCACATCGCTGTTCGAAAAAATGACGTCAGTTCGCGCAAAGCACGGCGGGAATTTCAAAACGGAGCATGCGCAGTAGGTCGCGCCTAATTTTAATGGCACACGCCCCTTTAAATTACGCGGGCTTATGCCGGAGGCCGCCAGCGTAGGTTTTCATTGCAAGTGCTTTGTGAATCAGGCACTTGCGATGAAAACTTGCGGCGGTGTAACGTATCTACGATACGTTACGCCGCCGCACTTCTACGTGAATCTGGCCCTTGGAGTTCAAATACTGGACGTACACTAAGCCAAGTCACCAAGGAAGCTTTCAAACAGCCTTTACCCACAATCATTTGCCACACAGTGTTTTTTTTTTTTTTAACCAAACGTTCAAAACTATAGAACTGGGTCAAAAGCATCACAATGCCAGCTAAAAAAGATTTGTAATCAATTTGCATCCCAATTTTAATCAATTAACCAATCGAGACCAGGAAAAAGTAGAAACTGTGGGTTGCTATGGACTAAAGCAAATTTTCCAAAATGGCCCAAAAAATTGCTATAGTGTTTAACCACTTAAGACCCGGACCATTATGCAGGTTAAGGACCTTGCCCCTTTTTGCGATTCCGCACTGCGTCGCTTTAACTGACAATTGCGCGGTCGTGCGACGTTGTTTTCCAAACAAAATTGGCGTCCTTTTTTTCCCACAAATAGAGCTTTCTTTTGGTGGTATTTGATCACCTCTGCGGTTTTCATTTTTTGCGCTATAAACAAAAATAGAGCGACAATTTTGAAAAAAATACAACATTTTTTACGCCTTGCTATAATAAATATCCCCAAAAAATATATAAAAAACATTTTTTTTTCCTCAGTTTAGGCCGATACGTATTCTTCTACTTATTTTTGGTAAAAAAAGATTGCAATAAGCATTTATTGATTGGTTTACACAAAAGATATAGCGTTTAAAAAATAGGGGATAGTTTTATGTCATTTTTATTAATATTTTTTTTTTACTAGCAATGGCGGCGATCAGCGTTTTTTTTTCGTGACTGCGACATTATGACCTCACAGGCGCGGGCACAGAGCTTCGGACCGTTTCTTTGCTCATTGTGAATATGAAATATTGTGTATTTATCTTATGTAGTCAACTATACTACCAGTATGTAGCGCTCCAATCTTTTTCTCATTAGCATGATTCAGCTGTCCTTTAAAGCGTAACTCCACTTTTGTTGCAAAAAAAAACATTCCCCTCTGGGTGATTTATGTACATTGCAAGGATTATAACAAACTTTGTTGCAGATTCCTACCGTTTGTTATTCTGAAGAAATTCATGTGTGTTTGTCTGTGCCTCTGGGCCAAGTGGGTCTAATGGGAGTGTTTTTTAATTAACTGTCAGGTGAGGAGCTACAGGGCAGTAATGAGAAAATCTGCTGGGCCTGCATCCCTTTAGATGGGTTCCTATTGAAAGTATCTCTGAAAAAAATGACATTTGTGTTACAAGGGATGCCTGAAATCTGACTTGAATCTTAGGCACACTTTTGGGGAAATTGGTGAGCAAATCAAACAAGCAGGAAATTATGTTTCTTGGGACTGGTCAGTACACATTCTGTACACAGAGGGCCAGATTCTCGTAGAATGACTTAAAAATGCGGCGGCGTAACGTGTCTTATTTACGTTACGCCGCCGCAAGTTTTACGGGCAAGTGCTTGCCTGTAAAGTTGCGGCGGCGTAGCGTAAATCCTCCGGCGCAAGCCCGCCTAATTCAAATGATCCAGGTAGGGGGCGTGGATCATTTAAATTAGGCGCGTTCCCGCGCCGAACGTACTGCGTATGCGCCGTCCCTAAAATTTCCCGACGTGCATTGCGCTAAATGACGTCGCAAGGACGTCATTGGTTTCGACGTTAACGTAAATGGCGTCCAGCCCTATTCACGGACGACTTACGCAAACAACGTAAATTTTTTAATTTCAACGCGGGAACGACGGCCATACTTAACATTGGTTGCCCCTCATATAGCAGAGCAAATCATACGTAAACGTCATATCTTCACTGCGTCGGCCGGTCGTTGGTTCGGGAATTCGCGTATTTTGCTAATTTGCATACTCGATCGGGAAAACGACGGAGGTGACACCTAGCGGCGAAAAAAAAATTGCATTTAAGATCCGACAGCGTAAGAGCCTTACGTCTGTCGGATCTAATGGTTATCTATGCGTAACTGATTCTAAGGCCTTGTACACACGACCGAACATGTCCGCTGAAACTGATCCGTCGGACCAGTTTCCACGGACATGTTCGACCGTGTGTAGGGCCTACCGGACAGTTTTCCGGCCCAGCGGACAGGTTTCCAGCGGACAAAAGTTTCTTAGCATGCTAAGAAACTTGCCTGCTGGAAGCCTGTTCGTCGGACATGTCCGCTGGCCCGAAGTACGACTGGTTAGTACGACTCATCGGACATGTCCACTGGCCCGAAATCCCACGCATGCGTCGAAGTGATTTGACGCATGCGTGGAAGAATTGAACTTCCTGGTTCGCGCACGTCGCCGCGTCATCTTCGCTGCCACGTCGCCGCCACGTCACCGCGTATTCTGTCCGCGGGGAATTTGGTCTGATGGTGTGTACACACATCAGACCAAAATCACCCAGCAGACATGTCCGATGAAAACAGTCCGTGGACCGTTTTCATCGGACATGTCTGGTCGTGTGTACGAGGCCTAAGAATCAGTCGCATAGATACGACGGCCCAGATTAGGACTTACGACGGCGCAACGCCATGTGGGCCATAGTGTGTACTGACCACTCCCAAGAAACATAATTTGGACGTACACAGAAAACTCCAGGTAGCCATATTGCAATGTATTCTCAGAAAATTACATTGGCTGCAGATTGAAAAGTAAAGGTCATTTTTAATAACATTCAATTACAAAATGATTAGTGTCGAAATCATATGTGCTATAATATTTTTTCTTTATTTGCAATTTTTTCCCCCACGAAAGTGGAGTTACCCTTTAAGAATCCAATTGTTTGCAGAACATGATTAGTCTGTGATTCATTTCTTACCAGAAACCTGAGGTTTCTATCAGACAAAGGGAGCTGCTAATACAGGGGTTGTATCATAACACCTTTGCACACTTGCATAATCAGCAAATGCTGGTAACTCACCATCAAAAGATAGACCATGTTTGAAGCGTAATCCCTTCCAAGTCTCTACAAAGTCTCTGAGCTCCAGGACCCAATCCCAGAGTTCCTATCCTGGAGGAAAACTGTGAAACTAGTTTTTCCACTCAGAACAGACATCCCCCCTCAGCCACAATGGGTGAGAATCCTGGCCGACACCAGATTCTTCTTACAATCTAACAAGGTGCAGTGTAAATATTGATAAATAAAACTGACCCCCAAATATTATACTCTCTCTTTCACACGATCAGAGAACTCCCCAAAGCAAATGTTTCCAACTTTGTCACTTTGACAACAAAAGTTTATTTTCTGACCCCCAAAATTGCTTGTCTAATTTTCCTGGATCAAAATATGTCTGTATTAACCTTTAATAAATAGGGTAATGGTTCATTTATAATGATATTTTAATTAAGGGAGGTAATTACACGCACATGAACTTGGCATCCCAGTCTTAGTCCATAGGGTTCAATATTGAGTTGGCCCACCTATTGCAGCTATAACAACTTCAACTCCTCTGGGAAGGCTGTCCACAAGGTTTAGGAGTGTGTCTATGGGAATGTGTGACCATTCTTCCAGAAGCACATTTGGGAGGTCAGGCATTGATGTTGGACGAGAAGGCCTGGATCTCAGACTTCACTCTAATTCATCCCAAAAGTGTTCTATCGAGTTGAGGTCAGGACAGGTGCAGACCAGTGAAGTTCCTCCACCCCAAACTCGCTCATCCATGTCTTTATAGACCTTGATTTGTGCACTGGTCCAAATCATTTGATCGAGGGGGAATTATGGTGTGGGGTTGTTTTTCAGGTGTTGGGCTTGGCCCCTTAGTTCCAGTGAAGGGAACTCTTAAGGTATCAGCATATCAAATCATTTTGGACAATTTTATGCTCCCAACTTCGTGGGAACAGTTTAAGGGTGTCCCCTTCCTGTTCCAACATGACTGTGCACCAGTACACAAAGCAAGGTCCATAAAGTCAAGGATGAGTGAGTTTGGGGTGGAGGAACTTGACTGGCCTGCACGGAGGCCTGACCTCAAGCCAATAGAACACCTTTGGGATGAATTAGAGCGGAGACTTCAACCAGGTCTTCTAGTTTAACATTAATGCCTGACCTCACAAATGTGCTTCTGGAAGAATGGTCAAAAATTCCCATAGACACACTCCTAAACCTTGTGGACAGCCTTCCCAGAAGAGTTAAAGCTGTTATAGCTGCAAAGGGTGGGTCAACTCAATATTGAACCCTACAGACTAAGACTGGGATGCCATTAAAGTTCATGTATTCTACGTGTAAAGGCGGGCATCCCACTACTATTAGTAATATAGTGTATGTACTTGTATTGACTACTAAGATTTTTTCTTTTAGTAATTACAATACAAAATCTGATTAGCTGCTAAGAAATCACTGTATCAGTGCAATCTTTACAGTTTATTCCTAAATAAGTCTGCATGACATACCTGTTTATACCTGTTGAATTAAAACACAACTAATTTTCTCTCCATAATAGATTTCAGCCTCCTATGGTGAGTGGTACAACCAATGACAAAGTGGCTGACATCAGTGGTAATTTCTTATAATCCAACGAGAGCTGCATTTTTATCTGGGCAACTTAAAAATGGAAAATTATGGAAGGGATACAACCACCTTTTACTCTCATAGCCTTATCAAAAAACGTAGGACATTCTGTTCTAGGCATTAATAAAACAAAAAGTTTAAAGATATGGCTTTTAGTCCATTCATCTTGTATCATTCGCCTTTCTATCCCCTGTTCAGAATGAGCTATGTTAAAAAAGACTTACACCATCATATATTTGCAGCTCACATGGGTTTGAACTTATGAAACAATGTAAAAATCCAGAACTCTATAAAATCCATTTGCATGAATGACACATCAAGCTAAAAAGTTAAACTAAAACATCCTTTGATAATTCTAGTCTCATCATCTACAAAGCTTTTAACAATATAACATTTTGCAGCTTTGATCACTACAATGAAATCGATGTGCATACAAGGAAATATATGTGCATTTTTCTAATGCTTACTTTACAGGACTTCTGGCAGCATCTGGATCTTGGGCTGTGACTGTTCCTATAAGAGTGTTAATTCGGGCATCTTCCATGATTTCAAGTACATAGGCTGATTTGGTGAACACTGGCGGCTCATCCGCATCCTCCACCAAAATTTTAACAGTAGCATCGTCCTTGAAGGGTCCCATGTACTGAAACCTGGAGTCTTCATATGTATTGACAGCTTCGACTTTCAACGTATACATCCTTGTTTTCTCAAAGTCCAGTGCCTGCAATTAAAAATATAATATAACCTCAGGAACTAAAATAATTTAGGTATAATGCATCAAATGTCAGGAAACAAATCTAAACGACACAATCACAATCTTACTCATTTTATTACAGTACAAGAGGCAATAATATGCAACTTTACCTTTTTTTTCCATAAAGTGGTTGTATTGCGAGGGGAATATCTCCTAAACCGTACAGGTTTAGGAGATATTCTTTATACCTACAGGTAAGCCTTATTATAGGCTTACCTGTAGGTAAAAGTGAAAAAAGTGGGTTTACAACCACTTTAAATTCATTTTGGGACATTGTATTAAAATGTCCGTGAGGTGGCCTGCTTTTCTCAACATTTGAAAACGGCAGCATCAGCAGATCTAATTTTTTTGGATCTGCCTCAGTACTTTGCATAAGTGTGTTTAATGCAATCTGAAGAAAGAAGTTACTGACACATATAACTGGACTTATTTAAAAAGGCACAATACACAAGTAAAATGCGCAAAAAAACAGAGCAACAAGTATCAAGTCAGTATTAAAATTACTTGATGGACATCATAGTATGTACAGTCAGTAGAACAGAGAAAGTCCAAACTCTGGTAATATAGGAAGTCCAGGTGCCGGGGAGGAATAGTATAGCAGGGGTTAAGGCTAAATTTTCAGGGTTGCCATCAGAGGGGAACAATTCCAATTCTACAGGAAAAAAACACAAGGCGAGAAGCGCCTCTGGGTGTAGAGGTTTAAAATAATTTTAATAACAGAGTAGTAAACATAGGCCACTCACATTTTGGTGGTGAAAATCAGGCATAGAAAAGATCCCAAACAAGGGGGAGAGATCATCAGGTCCGTCAGTCTGTTCCTGGTTTTGCTGGGGCACTGTGCTGTTGTAATTTTGCTCACGCCGCTGACAGATGGAGATGTAGCTGGCTGCGGTGGAGGAAGAACCTCAGAGCGAGGCTTGGAGCGCAGTTGGTTTGGCAGGCGAGGAGTAGTGACGTCACTGGCAATGCAACGCGTTTCGTGAGTGTACAGGCTGCGTGTGACTTGGCGGCCGCACTCCTTCATTAAGCTCCAAGCCTCGCTTTAAAGTTCTTCCTCCACCGCAGCCAGCTACATCTCCATCTGTCAGCTGCGTGAGCAAAATTCAAGCAGCACAGCGCCCCAGCAGGACCAGGAACAGACTGACGGACCTGATGATCTCTCCCCCTTGTTTGGGATTTTTTCTATGTTTACTACTCTGTTATTAAAATTATTTTAAACATCTACACCCAGAGGCGCCTCTCCCCTTGTGTTATTTAAAAAGGCAGTGCAGAGAACAATATCTATATTCACAGTGAAGGAGACTATAGTAACCAACCACATTTAAGTATACTTGATACAACTGAGGAAAAGAAGCACATCTGGTTAGTTGACAAAGGTTACTTTGCATTACCTTATTAAATAAGCAGAGCAATTGTATGAGAGATAACATACGTAGAAGGCACCCTTCACGTGGATCACAGTCTGCTCAGCAGGGGATCCATGAGCATATTCTTGCTGAATCAGAGTTCATGAGTCAAATGTCAGTGTTTTGACATCCATGCCCTTGGTCTATGCTCAGTGGACACAAGTAGACCAGTGACAGCTCTATAAACTCAAAATGGACTCAGCTGTCAGTTTACATTGGGCTACCTCCGAATCGTCCTTTTCTGTATTTTTTTTCTTGTACCTGGGCAACCCAGAGGTAGTAGGTGGCTGTAAAGGTACACCAGCCCGTTTATATCTGACTGTCCGTAGGGCTGTATGGACTTTCCCATCAGGTCTGCCTGAAAGATGATGTAGTGGTAGAATTGTTTTGTTTTACATGTAAACGGTTAATGTCAGCCATTGTACTTTGCTCAGCAATATTTTAGTTGCCTTAATGAATTAACTGAAAGTCTGAGGAGTTTAACTAGATCTTGTAGCTTTGAGAATATTTTTTTTGTAACATTATGTCTAAAATCATAAATACCATGCTCTAGTTATAGAGGAGGGGATTTTGTATGCAATTTATAAGCACACAGATGTTTATTTGTCTAATAACAAGATGATCCCGTTTTTAAAGCAAATAAACACGTATATTTAACCACTTAAGGACCCCCCACTGTATATGTACGTCCTCTTTTTAAACATGGATATCTCAGTAACGGCAGCAGCTGCTGCCACAACTGAGATATCCATGTTTTTAGCGGGCGGCCGTGTAAACGATAACGGCGGTCTCCGCGGCGGATTTGCCGCGAGATCGCCGTTATCGGTGGCGGGAGAGGGCCCCTCCCGCTGCTTTTCCGCGCCCTCTGCCGCTTACCGGAGCCGTCGGTAGCGGCAGAGGAGATCCGATGCTGCCGCCTGGAGAGTGAGGACTTGAGTGAGGGCAAGATGGCCCCCACCCGTCCTCATAGCTCTGCTGGGCGGAAGTGACGTCAAAACGTCAGTCCCGCCCAGCCTCTTAAAGAGACAATTTTTTTTCTGTAATTTTTTTAAATGACAAATTTTCCTTTTTTTTTTTTTTTTTTTGCATTTAAGCCTAAATATGAGATCTGAGGTCTTTTTGACCCCAGATCTCATATTTAAGAGGACCTGTCATGCTTTTTTCTATTACAAGGGATGTTTACATTCCTTGTAATAGGAATAAAAGTGATCATTTTTTTTTTTTTTATATTTTAGTGTAAAAAATAATAAAATCAATAAAATTAAATAAGAAAACAAAAACATTTTTTTTTTAAAGCGCCCCGTCCTGACGAGCTCGCGCGCAGAAGCGAACGCATACGCGAGTAGCGCCCGCATATGAAAACGGTGTTCAAATCACACAAGTGAGGTATCGCCGCGATCGTTAGAGCGAGAGCAATAATTATAGCCCTAGAGCTACTCTGTAGCTCAAAAAATGCAACTTATAGAATTTTTTAAACGTCGCCTATCTAGATTTTTAAGGGTAAAAGTTTGACGCCATGCCACGAGCGGGCGCAATTTTAAAGCATGACATGTTGGGTATCATTTTACTCGGCGTAACATTATCTTTCACAATATATAAAAAAATTGGGCCAAATTTATTGTTGTCTTATTTTTTAATTCAAAAAAGTGAATTTTTTCCAAAAAAAGTGCGCTTGTAAGACTGTTGTGCAAATACGGTGTGACAAAAAGTATTGCGATGACCGCCATTTTATTCTCTAGGGTGTTAGAAAAAAATATATATAATGTTTGGGGGTTTTAAGTAATTTTCTAGCAGAAAAAACTGTTTTAGTCTTGCAAACACCAAATCTGAAAAACACCTGAGGTCTTTAAGTGGTTAATTTGCTTTATTTTACTGAACTAGAAAATCTACTAGCTGAACCAACCACTTAGAGTTTTCTAATTATAGTCTCACAACTGCTTCCTGATGAGTTTTATAATTTGAAATTTTCTGCTGTTTACTGATGCTTGGAATTGTTCAACAGATAGATATATAGACAGACAGACAGACAGACAGACCGACAGACAGACAGACAGACAGATAGATAGATAGATAGATAGATAGATAGATAGACAGACAGACAGACAGACAGACAGACAGACAGATAGATAGATAGATAGATAGATAGGATTTTATAGGGGGGCTCCCGCATAAAAGAAAGAATAAAACAGCAAGTGGAACCCGCCCCCCAGTTTTTATGGACACTATATTTAGTCAATGTTACAAGGGATACCTACCCCTTTGTTAGGGTTTGGTATGCCCTCAAAAAGGACAGCGCACCTTACCAGAGGAAAACCTGCTTTGCAAAGCACCCAGTTCTCATGTTTATGTGGAAAACAGCCTCTTTCTCACATCCCTGGCTTGGGGCATGAGGCGTTGGCAGGGAACATGGGAACATATTAGAATTTGGAAGTTCCTTCAAAAATAAAAGGAACCCTGAGATATCCTCACTTTCCCCATGTGAATAGTATACAGTATAGTACCCCTGCATACTCATCCCACCACCAACAAAAAAGAAAAAGAAATAGTAAATAAAAATACCACACATGTAAAAAAAAAAGGCCTTATCTATGACGTCATCCAGCAATGTAAATCCACATCAATCAAGATGAACGACAAACCTGATGACCCACCGAAACAGGACACAAACAACCCAGGCTCCTGGCAGACTTTTGCTAGAAATGAAAGCTCCAGGCCCTGCTTTTGGATTTAAGAAAAATGGCAGGGTATCTCAGGTTATGTCATGATCATATTAAGTCAGGGATATCACCCAGGATACCCCACTCATTTGTTTAATTGTGTTCCTGGCTTTGGAAATGACATTCTCTGCAAGGAGTCCTCTGGAAGTAGGCATGTTGATGATAGTGTGTCTTGTTTTGGTGGGTTGGCATTGTTCATTGTTAATGACGTTGATCTACATTACTGGGCAACATGATTGACTGATAGATTTACATTGTAGGTCTTTTTTGTTTAAATAAAGAACTTCAAATATGTGGTGTGTTTATTAACATTGTTTTATTTTTATTTTTTTTGATGAATGGTTAACCAGGGATTACTATTGACCCCTTATCCAACACCATTGTATACTTTTTCTTGCATAGGATTCCGCATTTTTTTCAAACCACACCCTGATAAGGTTTGGTATGTATTTTTACAATGAGTCTCATGTGTAGTGTTGAGCGGAATACGCCATATTCGATTTCGCGATATATCACGAATATATAGACGAATATTCGTGAAATATTCGCTAAAATCGAATATTCGTGATATTTTATAAAAAAAAAAATTGCGAAATTTCGCTAATGCGAATGCGAAATTGATTGCGAAATTTTGACAACTGATGTAGGAGAACTCTGATTGGCTCTGATGCAAAAGAAGGGCGGAGAAAGTATTCGCGAATATTCGGAAATCGAATATTGGTGATATTTTATCGAAATTTCGCTAATGCGAAATTGATTGCGAGATTTTGACAACTCTGATTGGCTCTGATGCAAAAGAAGGGCGGAGAAAGTATTCGCGAATATTCGGAAATCGAATATTGGTGATATTTTTTTGAAATTTCGCTAATGCGAATGCGAAATTGATTGCGAGATTTTGACAACTGTGGTAGGAGAACTCTGATTGGCTCTGATGCAAAAGAAGGGCGGAAAAAGTAATCGCGAATATTCGGAAATCGAATATTCGCGATTGCGAATATTCGGCAACATAAAAGGATCGCCTCAGCTTAGCTACTCGGCCCAGGGTCTCTAATCATACCAGCAATGCTTTTAGACGTCGATAGGATGTGATCTGTTTTAAAAATAAATTTGAAAAAATACGAATATTCGGAATAGCGAATTTTGGCCACGAAATTCGAGTTATTCGCGAATATTCGAATATGCCATATTCGTAACGAATATTCGAAATGCAAATATTCGTGAGCAACACTGCTTATGTGTTTGCTGTTTCTTTTACAGGATCCCCTTTTACATACCATAGCAGTTTTTCATCTAGGGTACAGGTCTAATATGAATGGAGGGTAATACTGGCTGCTTTGTTTACAAACAGAGCAAAGTGGCTGGAAAATATAATTTAGCAACCTGCAATCTGATATCTTTTTTTTCTTTCAAATGTCACTTTTTGTTCAGATGCACCACTTCACAAACAGTTTTTAAGGCAACCCTCTAACATGTCTTTAATGTTTGACTTTTGCCTTTATTGAAAGAGCTGCTTCCTTCCAAATAGTGTATTTAGTTTTCTGCATTTGTACATGTCCTGCTCCTCTTCCTGCCATTTGTTTGACAATCCCTTGCTTCCCAGCCTTGAACATTTAGAGAATTGATTTTCAAAATTTGCCTCCTGTTGACGAACAGGGTTTCCATATTGTGGCTTTTTAGCTCTGTTCACCAAATGCGCCCACAAACTGAACCCAAACAGATTCACCCATCACTAGTAGTTAGTCAACCTATAAAACCCCCCCAGTGACCATATCAATCTAGGTCTGTAGAAAAGAAAACTAATTAAGTGATAGAGACATTTTTTTTATCATTATTGTGTTTATTATAAAAAATAGCCCATATATTGATCAGTTTTTTTTAAATTCAACCAGTAGGTTGAACAAAAAAAAATGATCTAATTCCCCCAACCACACATTCAAGGTGGATGAGGGAAAACTCCCCACTGAGCTATTGTATTCTGACAGTGGGGAGACTTTCCTGTTGTTAGAATACACTGATCAGAGCTGTCAGCTATAGCCTGCAGTGCTGATCGAGTGGGGGAAATCTGATATGATGGTTGTATAGAAGTTGATTTGTAGATAGACTTCTGTACAACCTCCCTGTCTATACATGGATTGAAAGTAGGCTGGTCCCTGCTGAACCGGACAGATTTTAATCCAGATTTATGGCTGCTTTAGTCTGTTTATGTAGTTTATATACAGTTTGCACTGTAGTAGCAGAAAAGAAAACAAATAAAGTATCTAATTCTTGTGGACTTGTGTCTTTTTTTAACCTCACCTGCTATGTAATTATGTAACTATGTAACATACCTGTGTAATACAAAGTCTTCATTGCTGGGTCTAGAAATTATACATTATTTATAGGAATGAACTCATGCAATCCTTGGAGATTGCAAACTGCTAGAAGCAGACAGTCCCAGCATCCATTTTACTAAGCTCTGCTGATTTCTCCTTTACATGTGATTCCAGCAGGCAACTGTGGTAATCAGAATACACATCTACAGGGCTCCCAAACGCTTTCTTTTTTCTTAGTCTTGGTTTGGAGACGTGTGCTCTCTATAGGTTAGCTAATAAATGCAGGAGTGTCTGCTTTTAGCATTTTGTGATATTGATCCACTTGGTTTGCATGATCATGTTGAACTAATGTGTTTAATGTTTTTTAAAACTACAGTTATCTTTTAAGGTGGTTATGGGTAACCTGCAGGCAAGCCGTGTATTCATTTCTAAATATCTCTCAAAGCTGAAAACTCCAGTAGGCAAGACCAAATGTGAGAATTATCTTAGCATGAAATGTGGATTTATAAAAATGTACAAGTACACTGTATATAACTAAAACTATTGTTACCATTAAAAATATATGGAAGGTGTTTTAATGAGGTCCTTTTACCTGCTTATCAGAGTGGAATGTTGAGTAATTATATTTTGAAATAAACTGTCACCAGTTAGGATCGGCATTACTAGTTATATACCGACTGAGCTATTTATCATTGTGTCTTTTTCATGGTCTTACCTAATTCAGCTCTCACACCTATAAAGGCGGTCCCCGGGTTACAAACACTTGACTTACAAACGACTCCTACTTACAAATGGAGGAAGGCAACAGAAGTGAGAGGAAATCTACCCCTAGGGAGGGAAATTCTCTCCTGTAAGGCCTCGTACACACGACCGTTTTCCTCGACAGAATCCATCAAGAAACTTGGTGGGAGAGCTTTTTTGCCGAGGAAACCGGTCGTGTGTATGTTTTTCATCGAGAAAACTGTCGAGGAACTCGACAAGAAAAAAAGAGAACAAGTTCTCTTTTTCCTCGACAGGAGTCTCAATTTCCTCGTCGTGTTCCTAGTCCAGGTGGTTTTCGACGAGAAACATGATCGTGTGTATGCTAAGAAACCCGTGCATGCTCAGAATAAAGTATGAGACGGGAGCGCACCTTCGGTAAAAGTAGCATTTGTAATGGAGATAGCACATTTGTCACGCTGTAACAGTCTGAAAAGTGCAAATTGTCTCTTACCAAACTTTTACTTAACACGCAGTAACATGAGATTAGCAAAAGCAGCCCCAAGGATTGTGCCAGTGGAATCGAACTTCCCCTGCCGTTGTATGTGTTGTACGTCACCACGTTTGAGAACGAGGAGATTTGGTCTCGACAGTGTGTACGCAAAGAAAGCTTGTCAAGTTTCTCCACAAGCCTGACAAGGAACTCGTCGAGGAAAACGATGTTTCATTTACGACGAGTTCCTCGGTCGTGTGTACTAGGCCTCAGAGTTAATATGTGTCTCCACTGAAGCTTTATCACCAATCACCAATCCTTTTTTCCACAACAACCCAAAATGTTCAAGATCCAATTGTCATTGGGACAGAAAGTGAGGTGAAATCTTCTGAGCAGGGGCAGAGTCAGCAAAACAAATGCTACAGGATGTTAACCCTTCTCTATGCTATCCCAAAAACATAAAAATAATTTTCTTGATGGAGCTACATTTAAAAAAATCACTTATTCCAACTTACAAACAGATTCAACTTAAGAACAAACCTACAGACCCTATTTTGTTTGTAACCCAGGGACCGCCGGTGTATATCACTTTTGGATCACAGCAAATTTTACATTTTCATTTGATTTTAATATATTTATTATGAGCCTGTTTATTTTGGCATAGCTTTGTCATTACTTTTAGATAACAAAGAAATGTATACTTTTTCCTGTTCAATATTTTTATTAAATCGTTTCAAAGATTACAGCTATACAGTTTGGGGAAACCAAGAATGACAATACAATCATTCCTCCATCACTAGGTTAGCATTAGAAAGCATACTTCTGAAAAGATCCAGAGTTTTCTAATAGAACAAAAAAATGTTTTCGCCATGTAATCTCATTGGACATAGACGGTAGCCAATAAAGGCTAACGTACAGTTGTATAAAAGACCACAACATGTGAATATCTATAGGTAAGAGTATTCTTGTTTTTGAAAAAATAACTGGTTTGTTTAAAGAAGAGGTATTACTGTAGGTTATTAGCAAACGATTAGTGTGCAAATCAATCATAAATTCTTAAAAGTCATGAAGTTTAACCACTTCCATACCGAGCCTATTCTGGTACTCCTCTCCTACATGTAAAAATCATATTTTTTTTGCTATAAAACTACTCAGAACTCCCAAACACTATATACTGTATATGTTTTTTTAGCAGACACCCTAGGGAATAAAATGGCGGTCATTGCAACTTTTAATCTCGCCTGATATTTGCACAATAATTTTTCAAACGCCTTTTTTGGGGGGAAAAAAAAACGGTTTCATTAATTAAAATATAACAAAACAGTAAAGTTAGCCTAATTTTTTTTGTATAATGTGAAAGATTATGTTACGCTGAGTAAATAGATACCTAACATGTCACACTTTAAAATTGTGCACACCCATGGAATGGCACCAAACTTTGGTACTTAAAAATCTCCATAGAGATGCTTAAATTTCTTTATTTTTTACAGGTTACCAGTTTAGAGTTACAGAGGAGGTAGAGTGCTAGAATTGTTGCTTGCGCTCTAACGCACACGATGATACCTCTTCATGGTTTAAACGGCGTTTACATATGTGGGCGGGACTTGCGTGTGTGTTTGCTTCTGAACACGAGCTACCAGAGACAGGGGCGTTTTAATTAATTAATTTATTTTATTTTTTACTTTATTTCTTTTTTTTTACACAATTTTTTACATTTTTTTATCACTTTTATTCCTATTACAAGGAATGTAAACATCCCTTGTAATAGGAATTGTTAGCGACAGGTCCACTTTATGGAGAGATGCGTGGTCAATAAGACCCCACTTCTCTCCTCTAGGCTGGAAAGCATGAGATCGGGAAAAAAAATCACAATCTCATGCTGACAGCTGGGATTGCGGCATGTCCCCCTCAGGTCTTCCAAGTGCACTTTCAGTGCAATTTCAAGTGCACTTTGCACTTGTAGTTTGCACGTGTAGTGCAAAGTGGATTTGCCTTTAGTAAATAACCCCCAATATATTGTGTGAAGCGCCATGGATAGTCCTGCTTATGTAAACAAAAAGTGGGAAGATGCTAAGGAAGAAGCTCATGAAGGCAATGGACAATGGTGGCCTGTCACTTTTGAAGACAGCTCAACTTTTTTGTGATATCTCAGTCAACACATACTACTGAAACAAAACTTCTGCTGTGTATGGTAAGTTTGCTAGGTAGCTTGATCCTTAAGGAAATTGTCTTGATGATAATAAGAATTAGATTGATTGTTTAATTAAGTGTTAGTTATATCTTAAACACCTGCTTAATTGGTTGCTCTGGAGGACTTAAAATTAAAGGGTAGTGGATTCTCATGTAATCAAGGTAATCAAAACCAGAATGTGGTTACAATGTATTTTAATTTAATATGGCTTTGCTCGGAAAAAAAAAATACCTACAGTATGGTAAAATATTTTATAAGCTTCCACAGTGCTAAAATTCTAGAGTTATTTTCTGAAGGCAAATGCAGCAGATTTTAATGCTGTCAAAAAATCATTACTGAAGGTGATGTGATTAAAAGCATAATACATATATCTGCTCCCTCTGCTTTAAAGCACTGTACCCACATTGCAAAAAAAAAAGCTTAAGACGTTAATTCCTGTACACGATGCAATGTACTTAATGTGATTTAAACATGTTTCCAAACAGCCAGTCTTCCTTTTTCCTCTGTGGGTTTCTCATTAGCCTTAGTGGTCCCACAGAGGATTCTGATGATCATATTCTCAAAACAGTTATATGTAATTAAATGTATTGTGTTTTTTCTTTTTTTACACAAGGCTGCCTGTAGTTTTGTATTTGGTTAATGCAAATGAGCGTGTGCTGATGGTGTTAGTTTTAAAATAACTGATCTCTGTTTACATACAGTATATGTACAGGGCTGCAACCCCTCATTTTTGGATACTACGTAACTTTGTGTAACACTATAAGGAGAATCTGTGTGATCCTCACACAATATAGTACATACTGTATGTTATAGGTGCACGTCACAAAGCGTTTTATTTGGAAATGCTTCACACTTAAAGTGGAGTTCCACCCATAATTTTAACTTTACATCAATCATCAGCTTTCAGAATGAACAACAACATTTGGGCCAACATTTTTTTTTATTTCCTCTGTATGCACTGTTGCCATGGGGTCCCTTCTAATCTGCCACTTCCGGGCCGTGGCAATTTACATCATATCCCGTGGCCTCTGTACTCCTGGGAGATGTGTGTCATGAGTGAGTGAGAAACTTATATAGCGCAACACATGCGAACTGAATCGCCTCTGGGCGCTTAGTATCCTTTCCCTACTGTCCTTTTGCCCTCAAAAAAGATGGGTTTTGAGTTTTTTTCTGAAGGCCAGGTGATTCACCTCCAACCGGATGCTGGTTGGTAGAGCATTCCATAGTCTAGGTCCTTGGATTCCAACTCTTCGTTCTCCTTTGGACTTGTATCTGGCTTTGGGTATCTGGAGTAGATTTTGGTTGGTGGATCGCAGAACGCGATTGGGGTTGTGACATTTTAATTTTTCGCATAGATATTGGGGGGCATTTCCTTGAACACACTTATGTGTCAGACAGAGGGCCTTAAAAGTGATTCTGTCTTTTACTGGCAACCAATGAAGGGATCTCAGTGAAGGTGAGATTGATTCCCATGCGGCCGTATTTTGAACAACTTGCAGACGAGTGATTTGGTATTTTGGGAGTCCGAGGTAGAGGGCATTTGCATAGTCGAGTCTGGAGTTGATAATTGTACCCACCACGACTGCTATGTCTTCTTTCGGGATAAAGGGAATGAGTCTACGTAGCAGGCGCAGCAGATGGTCATTGTTTCCCCGAAGTCAGTGGGCATCAACGAAGGATAGCATTGCATGTGTATAGGGGGCATGCGTGAGATCGGGAGGTGCATGCTGGGTATCCAACATCACCATATTTCGGAAGAGACTGCTAGTGGGCTTCACATGCCCACAGTAGGGATGGAAGTGCTCTGCAGATCAGAAATAAACAGTAACACAGCATCGGGCAGGGGGGGGGGTGGACACAGCCTGCAGACACAGCGGGGGGACATCACAGGATCCTGGGGACAAGGTAAGTAATCTGCACCAGGATTCTGCAATGCAATCCCGAGTGGGGCTCAGAGTTACCGCTAATGGTACTAAAATTTATCTCCGAGCCACACTCTGGAATACCGCCAGGAGGGTTAATTGAACAAGCTGAAGTTAGAAGCTGATTTATTAAATCAAACCCCCAATGATGACAAAGATTGAAAGCACCCTTTGTTTCCCGCAGCACATTCTCAGCCTCCAGACACTTATGAAGTATGTCTGCAATCTTTGACCACCTCCTGTAGCAAGCTTGCAGCCTATCACAATCTATCTTAGTATGCTCGCTGTCTTTTTTTTAAAATAAAAGTTGGGGGGGGTGATTGTTGTTGGGTTTTAAGGAGGCTTGGACCCCAAATTTGCTAGGAACTTAGCTTTAATGTATAATGCTATATTAGTTATGTTCATATTTCTTACAACTTACAACTTTCATACATCAGAAGATAACAGTTATAAATATTCTATAGATTTATGCATACAGTATATGTACTGTATACCATAAATGACTACACTCTGACCATAACATTGAGCTATACTTTGGATACGGCACGGCTAAAATCAGACAGAGAATAGGATAAACTTAGCAAACAGTTGGGTTTATTCAACTGTTGAAACCACTAACAAAAAATAAGATGCTTTGGAGCTAAGGCAGTTGCATCCATGCACTCTTCATACATTGCATATGCTTTAAACATTACTTTGGTGCTTTTAGAAGCTTCTGCTCAGTCTTTGCCTTAAGCCCCATACACACTATCAGTTTTCTTGCAGGTTTTTCTCTTCAGGTTTACCAAAACCATGTAGTGCAAGGGCCTGCCTGATTGCATACAAATTGAAACTCTTGAGGTTTGACCTCATATTAGATGGTTTTGGTAAATCTGAAGACAAAAACCTGTGTATGGGGCTTGAGAATATGGTTCATCATAAGCCACCCTATGAATTGGAATGTGAGCTTCCAAAACACAGACATGTTAATGTTATTTCGGTATCCCTCGCATTTTCTTTATGGAGCAATAACCACTGTTATTTATAATGAATTAAAGCAGGTATTTTAATAGTTGCTATGGCTAAAACCTGTATTTATTCTGTCCTAAATTGCGCCTCTAAGTCCATTGAGTAAGAATTCAGGGCCAGATTCACAAAAACCGGGCGCAACTTAACTTTTCCCATTTAAGTTACACCGCCGCAAATTTTCTTCCTAAGTGCCGATCCACAAAGCACTTACCTGGAAATTCGCAGCGGTGTAACTTAAATCCGTCCGGCGCAAGGTGTGCCCAGTCGAATGGGGCGAGTCCCATTTAAATTAGGCGCGCTCCCGCGCCGGACGTACTGCGCATGCTCCGTCGGGTAAATTACCCGACGTGCATTGCGCTAACTGACGTCGCACCAACGTCATTTGCTTAGACGTTAACGTAAATGGCGTCCAGCGCCATTCACGGACGTCTTACGCAAACGACGTTGATGTTTAAATTTCGACGCGGGAACGACGGCCATACTTATCATGGCTTAAGAGAACTAGGGCTCAGCCCTAGTTTTACGCGGCGTAACTCGACGGAAACTACGTAGATTTAGATCGACGGGCCGTTCGGGACGTTCAGGGATCGCCGTAAGTCTTCATTTGCATATTCTACGCCGGCTGCAATGGCCTCGCCACCTAGCGGCCGGCCTAGAATTGCATCCTTAAGATCCGACAGTGTAATTCAATTACACCTGTCGGATCTTAGTGCTAGCTATGCGTAACTGATTCTATGAATCAGTTGCATAGTTAGAAACAGAGATACGACGGCGTATCAGTAGATACGCCGTTGTATCTCGTTTGTGAATCTGGCCCTCAGTTCTTTTGTCAGAGTTGGTGGAAGTACTCAAACTCTTTTTATACAAATCTGAATTTGACTTTGCATGCTTTAAAGCAGGGATCCTCAAACTACGGCCCTCCAGCTGTTGTGGAACTACACATCCCATGAGGCATTGTAAAACTCTGACATTCACAGACATGACTAGGCATGATGGGAATTGTAGTTCCTGAACAACTGGAGAGTCATAGTTTGAAGACCCATGCTTTAAAGCCCCATACACACTATCAGTTTTTCTGTAGATTTTTCTCTTCAGGTTTACCAAAACCATGTAGTGCAAGGGCCTGCCTGATTGCATACAAATTGAAACTCTTGAGGTTTGACCTCATATTAGATGGTTTTGGTAAACCTGAAGACAAAAACCTGCAGGAAAACGGATAGTGTGTATGGGGCTTAAGGGTATAATGTATGGCATATAGTAAATAGTTTCCTATTAACATGCACCAATCACACTATAACAAAATTCCTTCCAAAAGAACTAGAACATATGAAACAGATCAAGAAAAAGTTGTCCTCAATCGCCCTGGATTTGGTCATTTGTAACAAAAATGCAAAAAAACGATATCAGACAACTAAATTACACTGAAATATGTGAAGGCTGTCAAAAATAGAACTTTTCAAAGACATAAAAAGCAAATCAGCACATTGCCTCAAATGGTTTCTAGTATTGCAATTTGGGCCACTTCCCAGAATATATATTGTGAGCATCACTTAAAACACTAAAGTGTTTACATTCATCCAGCATTTGGCATCTGTAGAATGACTCTCACGTGTTTTTGGATCCATGTGCCACCATATAATTCAAAACCTATGAATCGCTAATTGTATGAACTCTAGGGATGTTTCCTTTAAATACAACTGTATCATTCAGAAACGTGCACTATAAAATGCACCCTGCTTATGCCTAACAGAAAATGGAAAAGAAAAACTAGAACAAGCTGATTAATGTTGCTGTGTCACTGAATGTACCTTTACTGAGAAACCATTTAAGGAAAGGAATGATAAAATTTAACAAGAACAATCCAGCTTTCGGGGGAACACTCAAATATAGTGTCAGAAAAATAACCTTTATTGTTTAAAAAGTATGCCACAGTAAGCACACTTGTTGCTCTTGACATAATCATAAGGTATGATTTTGATGCCCATGGTTTTGAAAAGCAATGTGCGACTTGCAGTAGCCCCTGGTAGTCAGTAACCATATGCTATGATTCTGACGGCTGTAAAATAAGGAAACATGAAAATTCTCTGACTGTATTAAATAGTAAATTACCTACAATGTATAACTGCAAAGCCCACCATGAACAGTTTGATGCAGCCTGGCTTGCAAAAAACAACTCAAATGATGCTATGCAATTCCACCCCTTCATAAAATACAATGCAATTGATTTAATAAAGGCAAATAGGCTGTTTACTGTGTGAAGCCTCGTACACACGACCGAGGAACTCGACGGGCAAAACACATCGTTTTGCTCGTCGAGTTCCTTGTGAAGCCGCCGAGGATCTCGGCGAGCCAAATTTTCCCATTGCCGTCAAGGAAATAGAGAACATGCTCTCTTTTTGGCCCGACGAGATCCTCGGCGGTTTCCTCGTTGAAAAGTGTACACACGACCGGTTTCCTCGGCAAAAAAAAAAGCCAGCAAGCTTCTTGCTGGTTTTTGCCGAGAAACTCGGCCGTGTGTACAAGGCCTGAGGCACTTGCAGAGACATTTTCCCTAGAGCTTAGTGAATGTAGTGGAATTTCACTTTACAAATAAAACCTCAATCACAAGCAAGGACATTTTGGAAAAAATAAATTTTTAATTGCCTAATTGGATGATGGTCATTCAGTAAGCTCCTTTGCAAAGAGTAAACAGTCTACTCACTTTTTATAAATCATCCACAATACAATCTGCCCTGTCAACATTTACAGCATAAGTGGTATTTTATAGGAATTACCGCTTTTAACTGAAAAAAAAAATATCTTCAGGCCTCAAGCACACTGGACGTTTTTGGATGTTTTTACAGCAGCTGTTTTTGGCAGTAAACGTTTTTTTCTACAGTCAATAAACTCTCCAACATGTTATCCTATGTGTCCATGCACACATAGGCTGTTATCAGCAGTTTTGGGCAGTGGCGTTTTTGAGCAGTAAAAAAAAAAACAAAAAAAAACTAGTGGGTTCTGAGAGACGTTTTTCAGCTGTAAAAACGCTCTAAAGCTGATCAATAAACGCTGATAAACGCTCAAACGCTAAAAAATGCTAAAAAACGCTATTGAAAAAACTTTGAAATAGCTGAAAAAAGTTGAAAAACTCACTGCAAAACTATTGGCGCTTTTATAACGTTATTTTAACGTCCAGTGTGCATGAGGCCTTAACGTTTTTGATTCATTGAAAAAAAAATAATAATAGTTTCTTCAGCAAAAAAACGCTAAAAAACGCTAATAAACGCTAATAAATGCTAAAAAACGCTAAAAAACGCTATTGAAAAAACTTTGAAAAAAGTTGAAAAACTCACTGCAAAGCTACTGGCGTTTTTATCACGTTATTTTAACGTACAGTGTGCATGAGGCCTAAATGGTAATCTAGTGAGGATAGCTAAGGAAGCTCAAGTTGGCCAGTTGGCTTCCAATTCAATATATACCAGTACTTTGGCTCCATACTAAACAATGTGACTAGGTTCCACCTACAGAATGCAGAGTAGAGTGCTTGAGTTTCATCTCCCCACACACAACATATATATTTTAGAGGTGGAGGATAAGTAGTGGAAAATCTCCAGCTAAGGTAACTGCATTTTGAAACCTAGTGGTAATGAAAGTATGCCAAAAGTCTAAGGTTTTCTAGTTTTATAGTAGGAAATGCTTAAAATCCTTGAAGATTTCTACACTTTTATTATTGTTGTGACAGCTATAAAAGGTTGTATTTCCTATTGTTTCTTGTCCAACTGTCAATGATCATCGGGGCAAATACATATTCTCCCTAGCAGGGACATGGATAAAAAAAAAAAAAAAAAATTCACTTCCTTTATACATCCAATAAAAAATAAATATATATATATATATATATATATATATATATATATATATATATATATATATATATATATATATATATATATACTGTATGTGGTGGCTTTAGATATATTTCTAGAACTTTCTAACACAAATCTTTTCAGGTTTAGGTGAGGGGAGTCGGGTGATCATCGGGGCAAATACATATTCTCCCTAGCAGGGACATGGATAAAAAAAAAAATTCACTTCCTTTATACATCCAGTAAAAAATAAAAATATGTAAATATATATATATATATATATATATATATATATATATATATATATATATATATATATATACTGTATGTGGTGGCTTTAGATATATTTCTAGAACTTTCTAACACAAATCTTTTCAGGTTTAGGTGAGGGGAGTCTTAAAAGGAGTTTCTGTTTTTCATTAAAACAGTGAGAACAACCTTCATCCCAAGCTAAATTTTATAGTCAAGTATATGCAATACAATATGCATCAAAATAACATTTACATGGTAAGTATTAACATTGTCATCAGTATTTAAATACACGGCAGAAATATCTATTTTTCAGCTAATGCATTTTTATGTAACAAAATAACAGAGTATTCACTAGAAGAATACAAAGGGTCAAACTGAAAAAAAGTCTAATAGCAAAACTGGATATGTTTTAAAAATAACACCAGTTGAAAAAATGAAATATAGGCAAAGCTTTTAAAGCACAACTCCAGACAAACCTTTTTTTTTTAGCTTTGTATGCATTAGAACAATGTAAACAGCAAATAGTCAGCAAGAGATATTTTTTTCAGATAAAGTTTATTTATGTCCACTAACGATTTGGTTATGTGGTCAGTTTTGATGCAAATTGTGCTTAGTTTAGTTCACCCAGCTTGTATTACTTGGAATAATGACCAATTATAGTTAAAAATAAAAGTTCCTGTACAATTTATAATGCAGCAGGGGATCAGGGGTCTTATAAATAAACTGGAGGTACATTTTTGCTTATTTTATTAACAAATCTATTTTAAGGAAAATTAACACATTTACGTCTATTTTGCTAATTTTTCTTCTTTTTTTTTTTTTTTCCTGTGGCGTTATTCAAAACACATTTTACTTCTAGAATTAGACATCTATTTCAAAGATGGCAATCAGACTTCTTTGTATTGAAAAACACCTCTGACAGCTAATAACATGTTCAGCAACCCCAAACTAATTTTATATATATAAAAAATATACAATTCAATCGCATGTATTAGGAAGAGCCAGAAAATTGCAATGCCAGATAAAAGCTAAACCAGCTTTGTTATTTTTATATCACAAAGATTGCATATGCTGTCCTTGTTTCATTATATTCTGGGACGCTGCTGCTCTGCTATGATAGATAATCCAATAAATAAAAAGACACCTATTTAAATTCAATCAAGAATATTGAAAAAATTGTAGATCCAGTTACTTTTCATTTTATCTCTAAAAATTGTTTTCTGTTTTTTGTTTTGAACTGACCCGAAGTAGACTTTTACAAATGTCCAGTTTGGGCGAAATATGATATTGCATGCTTCACAGTTATGTTTAACCACCCTCACTGTCAAGGCCATGGTTCTATATACATAGAATACCTGCTTTGCCCAGATCCAACCTTTATAAGTAGAATAATTCCTTTTCCATTGTCAAGAAGCTACAAGTTTTAGGTCTCATGCACACTGGACGTTAAAATAACGTTATAAAAACGCCAGTAGCTTTGCAGTGAGTTTTTCAACTTTTTTCAGCTTTTTTCAATGTTCTTTCAATAGTGTTTTTTAGCGTTTATTAGCATTTTTTTGCGTTTTTCCGCGTTAGTGTTTTTTAGCGTTTTTTGGTTGAAGAATTTTTTATTTTCAATGGATCAAAAACGTTAAAAAAACGCTGGTGAGTGACGTTTTTGAGCGTTTATCAGTGTTTATTGACGTTTATCAGCATTTTTACAGCTAAAAAACGTCCCTCAGAATCCACTAGTTTTAGTTTTTTTTCTGCTCAAAAACGCCACTGCCCAAAACTGCTGATAACAGCCTATGTGTGCATGGACACATTAACATGATGGAGAGTTTATTGACTGTAGAAAAAAACGTCTACTGCCAAAAACAGCTGCTGTAAAAACGTCCAAAAACGTCCAGTGTGCACGAGGCCTGACTTGCCGGTGATGAATACGTCTCAGACGTTCCACAATGATATTACTGTGATACCAGGTATCAGAAAGATTTTTAAACTAATATTTACTGGTAACACTTTTTTTTTATTTTAAGGCTCTGTTCACATCTCTGTGTTCTGAAAGCCTTGCAGGGGATCAGTTTGCACAGTAAATTCTGTTAATCTTCTGTTAATAATATTCATATATGCTGTTTTTCTGGTGCAAATATGCTTTAAATCCCATTCACAGCTGCACGCATGAGATACAATGTGTTGTGTGCACTTTGCATGCTTTAAGTGTGTTTAACATGTGTTAGCATTGAACTCTGTAATATTATTTTGCTGTAAACTACTTTAAAAACCACTTCAGCCCCAGAAGATTTGGCTGCCCAATGACCGGGACATTTTTTGCGATTCGGCACTGTGCCGCTTTAACTTACAATTGCACGTACTACATTGCACCCAAACAAAATTGACATCCTTTTTTTCCCCACAAATAGAGCTTTCTTTTGGTGGTATTTGATCACCTCTGCGTTTTTGAATTTTTGCACTATAAACAATAATAAAGCGACAATTTTGAAAAAAAAGCTATATTTTTAACTTGTTGCTATAATAAATATCCCCAAAAAATTAAAAAAAAATATGTTTTTTCCTCAGTTTAGGCCAATATGTATTCTTCTACATATTATTGGTAAAATTGCAATAAGCGCATATTAACTGGTTTGCGCAAAAGTTATAGCATCTACAAAATAGGGGATATATTTATGGCATTTTTATTCATATTTTTTTTTTAATAGTAATAGCAGTGATCTGCATTTTTAATCCTGACTGCGACATTATGGCGGACACGTCGGACACTTTTGACGCTATCTCCCCTGTAACAGAATGACCCGGGACAAGCAGAGACTTTGTAAGGATGAGGGGTACTCCCATTCCGGCGTCGCCAAGGAGTTTTATGTCTAGGGTCACCTTATGTCCGATAGGGCCATAGGGTGACTGAGAAATTATATCCTAAATTACAGGACAGGGGACATCACTGATAGTTCATATTGCATGATCTTGAGAGATTGCAAGTTGTTGATTAATTGTGACCCAACCAGTCAATAGTGACTCATCTTTCTGGATAGCCTGTTGACATGTTAATTGAGTCAGGCTTCTGGAAGACATTTCATTGTCCATTGTGTAAAGGTGTTAATCCAGGTCTGCTCCCAGACCTCTAATTAAGTTTGCTAAATACTGTTTATGTGTGGAATGTACTTGTCGGAGACAGAACGTCTGTCTAGGGATGTGGATTGAGAAGAGATCATTGTGTGATGGTGTTTTGTTTGAGTTCTGTTAATGAAGGAATGTGCAGTGATTAGATCATGATAATTATAGGCCGGCGCCGACATGTCTAGACTGTTTAGTAATTAGCTCAAAGAATGTGATTGAAGCCCCCCACTGTGTGATGTTTGGGTGGGGAGTTGATTGTTCCTTTCATGCCTTGTACTGTATATAAGACTGAAAGTTACCATTAAAAGTAGTCTTCATTTTTGGAACAAGTACAGAGCTGCGTGTCTTCTGGGAAAATGGGATGGATCGGGTCCTGTTGGTTGGAGTGTCGATAAGCTGTCTTGGATGGGATGGAAGGTCGTAAACGGTGGTGACCGTTACATCCCCATTCTGCCACTCCGTGATACGATCGCGGGGCAACCGGCAGACATCGAGCCTGCGGGACCTGCGGGCACGCTCACTGAGCACGAGGCAGGGGTGCGTGTGCCTCCGGCAGCGCACCCGCACATCGGCAAATTCAAAGGGATGTACAGATACATCTCTTTGAGCAGCCATGCCATTTTGCCGACGTATATATACATGCGTCGGTCGGCAAATGGTTAAAGCAAATCTCTTTCCAATGAACCACAGCCACAATCACCTAAAACATCAAAATGTGAGTGGATATATCTAAGCATAACTATGGATATAGAAAATAATATGTTCCACCTATATATTGTACAGTTTACAATGTACAATGGTAAACAAAAAACTTTGGAAAAATTATTTTAGAAACTCCAAAGTTTGTTGTGGCATCCATTTTGCTGTGTTAGCACAGGCAGTTTATACTGTGTGGTAGGGAGACAGCAGCTTGACAGC
This sequence comes from Rana temporaria, assembly GCF_905171775.1. NCBI lineage: Eukaryota > Metazoa > Chordata > Amphibia > Anura > Ranidae > Rana > Rana temporaria. Next base: position 231,426,775 of record NC_053493.1, on the reverse strand, counting down.
TCATCAATCCTCCGTGTAGAAGCTTTTTACGACTTCAGTGTAGTGCTATGACAAAACCTTTTTTTTAAATCTATTCACTGTTTATTGCATATTACTAATTACAGCAAGATGTGTGTCATAAAAAAGTCAAGTTACCTACAGATAATGTCTATTCATCAACACAAAGAAGAAAAAGTAAAGTGGAACAAGCAAAGATTTAAGTATGGACTAGGACAAGGTGGACATAAAAGGAAAGATCTTAAAGGGGTGTTCCTTACCCAAGTGTGATTACAAATGAGAGCATAAACGATAGTAACTCAGGCCCAGCCTTTTAAACTAAGAATCAACATTACAGACTTTACATTACATAAGAATCACTGTTATTTATTCTAACCTGTGTTCACTGCCATTAAAACAGGAAACAGTTTGAAGTTACAGTCTTCTAGATTGCCCCCTGCAGCTGTTTAACAGGAATTCTGACCACGTTGTCTGATAAACAGACTTTCAGTGCTAAGCACATTTTAACCTCCGCATCCCCAGCAGATTATAATCACCTTTCCTTTGCTCCCGTGGAATTTCAAAAGGGATGGACAGCCGCACTCCAAAGGAACTTCAAAAGTTGTCTTTATTGGTAAAAATGGACATGAATCACAGAATACAGCCAAAAAAGGGACAGCCGACGCGTTTCACACTAGTTCAGTGCTTAGTCATTGCTCCCCTTCTGCTCTGTTTGGCATCAGTATCTGGTACTCCTGAGTATGCAGGATTATTTGACTCACTGCTTGGGACCGCACTTAACCAATCCATAGCCCTAGGCAAGGCAACTCTAGCTACATGGGGCTTTTCTCTAGGCGGGTGAATGTACAGGCAAGAGAGTAAAAGGAAGGTAAGTACAAAATACGTGTCCATGTCGGTCTCTATAATTTTTTTATTTTTTTTTATAACAAGGATGTTTGAAGGATGTACTGGAAATGGAGCAAGTAGAAAGAAGGGCAACAAAGCTAATAAAAGGTCTGGAGGATATAAGTTATGAGGAAAGGTTGCTAGCACTGAACTTATTCTCTCTGGAGAAGAGACTCTTGAAAGGGCATATGATTTCAATTTACAAACATCGTACTGGTGACCCCACAATAGGGATAAAACTTTTTTTTGCAGAAGGGAGTTTAACAAGACATGTGGCCACTCATTAAAATTAGAAGAAAAAAGTTTTAGCCTTAAGCCCTGTACACACGGGCCAGAATCTCGTCAGGAAAAAAAAAATGTTTTTCCTGACGAGATTCTTGGCAAGAATCTCTTGCCGGCCGAGTGTACACACACTCAATTCAAAAGAACCGCTGTTCTTTTGAATGGCAAGAACGCAGTGACGTCATCGAGTGCGACGAGCATGCGCTCGTCACATTCTATGCGGTCGCCGCCATCTTGCTACACCCTACACTACCCTTGGAAGCTACCGTGCATGCGTCAAAGTCATTTCGAGCATGCACAGGTTTCCACAGCGACAGGTAAGTATACAGACACTCAAGTTTCTCTGCAGGAGAACACTGCCGAAAATCATGACGAGGGAAAATAGAGAACAGATTCTCTATTTTACTCATCAAGATTTTGGGCAGTTTTCTTGATGAGAAACCTGAAAGCCTCGTACACACACGCGGTTTACTCGCAGTTTTCTTGCTGGTTCTTGCCAAGAAAACCGTGCGTGTGTACGAGGCTTTAAAGTACATAGAGGGTTCTTTACTGTAAAGCCTTGTACACACGCTCGATTTTCTCAGCAAGGACCAGCAAGAAAACTGCTGGCAGAGCTTTCTTGCTGAGTAAACCGAGCAGGTGTACGAGGCTTTCAGGTTTCTCGTCTGGAAATCTGGCCAGAATATCTACGAGAAAAATAGAGATCCTGCTCTCTATTTTCTCTTCGAGATTCTTGTCGGCCTGTTTCCCAATGAGAAACTCGAGAGTGTGTATACTTACCTGTCGCCGTGGAAACCCGCGCATGCTCGAAATGACTTTGACGCATGTGCAGTAGCTTCCACGGCATAGGTAGGGTGAAGCAAGATGGCAGCGACGGAATCGAATGTGACGAGTGCATGCTCGATGAAGTCACCGCGTTCTTGCCTTTCAAGAGAACCGCGGTTCTTTTGAAAGGAGAGTCTGTACACTCGGGCGGCAAGAGATTCTTGCCAAAAATTTCGGCAGGAAAAACAACGTTTTTTTCCTGATGAGATTCTGGTCCGTGTGCACGAGGCCTGAGAGCGGCAAAGATGTGAAACTCCCTTCCACAGGCAGTGGTCTCAGCAGGGAGCATCGATAGATTAAAAAAACTATTAGATAAGCACCTGAATGACTACAGCATACAGGGGTATACAATGTAATCCTGACATATAATCACACACATAGGTTGGACTTAATGAACTAAAAAGTGTTAACAATACTTTTAGTTCTCTATTAAAGGGAACCTGTTGTTTTGCTCTGTGTGGACAAATCATAGATTTACTTTAACCTGCTTAGCGGTATCCCCGAGTGTGACTCGGGGTGTTTTTTTCATGCTACTATCGGTATGCCCGAGTCACGCTCGGGGTAGATGTGCAGAGTGTGCAGCGGCGCGGCTTACCTTTCGCAGCATCCACAGACAAAGTTACTTACCTTGTCCCTGGATCCTGCGATGCATCCCCGCTGTGTGAGCGAGCGGGTCCTTGCTCGATTCACAGTGTCCCCGATGTTACGACGCACGGGGGCGGAGAACGGCGCCAAATTCAAAAAAGTAAACAAACACATTACATACAGTATACTGTAATCTTATAGATTACAGTACTGTATGTAAAAAATACACACCCCCCTTGTCCCTAGTGGTCTGCCCAGTGCCCTACTAGACTCTTGTTTGGTCAGATTTAAATGAGTTATTCCTAAAAATTACAGGCCTACAGTATAAAACGCCAAATTTCCTTGCAAAATAATTGTACCGCTTTTGGTACGTAATTCCAGACAGAATCATACCGCCAGGGAGGTTAAAGATTAACTCTACTTTCGTAGAAAAAATAAATAAAAAATAATAATATAGTGTATACAATTGCAACACAAGCCATAGTGTAATTGGATGTTATTAAAAATGACCTTTCCTTTTCAATCTGCAGCTCTGTAATTTTCTGAAAATGCAATACAATATGGCTACCTGGAGTTGTTCTGTACACAGAATGCTCCCCAGAAACATCATTTCCTGCTTGTGTGATTGGCTCACTGAATTTCCCAGAAGTCTACACTAAGATACAAGTCAGATTTCAGGCACCACCTGCAACAAAAATTTAATTTTTGGTGAGATACTCCCAATAGGAACACATCTAAAGGGTTGCAGGCCCAGCAGCGTTCCTCATTAGTTCCCTGCAGGTGCAGCATCTGATTGATAATTATGAAACCACTCCTCCTAGACTCACTTTCCCACATGGGCACAGACAAACACACAATGATTTCTTCAGAATAACAAAAGGTGGGAATTCTGCAACAAAGTTTGTTAAAAATCCTTGCAACGCACATAGATAACCCAGGGGGGAATGTTTTTTTCTCAACAAGTGGAGTTACGCTTTAGGGTCAGCTCTCTCTGTGATAACAGGTATTCGAACATAATGCAGACAGACATATTTCTGAAATAGTTCAAGTCTCCATTATATGGAAACTTGTATTTGCATTTTGGGTTTATACTTAAATTTCTATATTTTATCTTGCCCATAAATTATTATAAAGAATATATAATTAAAATTAAACAGAAAAAAAAAAAGGTTCTAAGACCACCAGTTGTTTCGGAAGTGGTCCCCATTTAAAATTCTTGACAATATATATTTCTTTGGAAATACACCAGGTTATAAAATGAAAATTAAACATTTTAATTGTTCATTTCTTTTTTAATTTATATGATAATTTCTCTTTGTTCAGAATAACAGAATGGTCATTAAAATTCACCAAAGGAGAAGATAATCTGAGAACTGTACATTTTGTACACTTTTTAACACTTTTTGCAAATTTGAAGCTATAGGTGTCAAGTATGGGTCTTGCCCTTTAGATGGAACTTAATATTATTAAAATAAATAATTAGCAGAGACTATATCTCTGTGATATTTAAAAAAATGAAAACGAAGCACTTATTTTCTCAATGCATATATAAATACCAATTCTTCTGTTAGTATAAAGAAAGAAAATACTCATATATTAACTCACAAGGTGATCTCGGGACACCTTGTGAGCCACACCTTGTGAGCCACACTCGGGATCGCATAGCAGGATCCATGTACAAGTTACTTACCTTGTCCCCTGGATCCTGCCATGTCTCCCTGCTGTGTCTGCGATCCGCCATGTCTCTGCTCGATTCACAGTGCCGAGCTCCGTTGCCTGCGAGCGTTGCGACACACGGGGACAGAACTTCGGCGCCAAATTCAGAAAGTAAAAAACACTCAATACATACAGTACACTGTAATCTTAAAGATTACAGTACTGTATCAAATAATTACACATCCCCTTTGTCCCTAATGGGTTTTCCAGTGCCCTGCATGTAGTTTTATATTATAAATACTGTAGAAAATGGAAAAAAATTGCGAAAAAAAATGCTAAAGACGAATAACTGCAAAACCAAGTCGCAGCTATTCAATTGGGAGCTGCGATTATCATGTAAACAAAGGTACAGCAGAAAAACGTGGGAAGAAGAGTAAATTGCACTGATCCCCTAACCATGTGGTGTAAAATAATAAAAAAAAATCAAAATAAATCACCAATCAAAAAATACCCAAAACAGGCTAGTGATAAATACAGTAAATAACAATAACTAATATCAATAATATGAGGTGAGTTAATTATCTTAATTCAAACGTGAATAATCCTGTGAGGAATAGACAGGTTATGAATAATATGAAATTAATAATAAACCAATATATATAGCTCAAACATTAATAGTACACAATTCCCTAAAAAATAACGTCCATAGATAATTAATATTAATGAACACCAAATAATGAACACCAGTGCTCACTGATGAATCCTCCACCAATCAGCAGAAATTACTTCTTACCAGCTTGCTATTATCCCCCCATGACAGAGGATCAATATGTGCATGTAATCAAGAGGCTCACTCCAGAAAACCAGCCAACACAAATACGATTCTTAAGCAGTAACTCCCATCCAATAGCAGACATGAACCATCAGCAGATGTACCCGATAAATGAAAAATAATAGATGCTCCAGTGCATTAAACGTATAAAAGATTTATTAAAAAAGGTTTGGTATTGCACTTACAATGTTGCAGATCAAATAGGCCTTAAAGTCTGGTGTGGTGGCTGGTACACATAATGCCTCGTACAGACGACCCAACATGTCCGATGAAAACGGTCCACGGACCGTTTTCATCGGACATGTCCGCTGGGATCATTTGGTCTGATGGCTGTACACACCATCAGACCAAATTTCCCGCGGACAGACAACACAGTTACGACGCGGTGACGTGGTGGCGACAATGACGCGTCGACGTGCGCGAACCCGGAAGTTCAATGCTTCCACGCATGCGTCAAATCACTTCGACGTCATGCGCGGGTTCTCGGGCCAGTGGACATGTCCGATGAGTCATACTGACCATTGGACATGTCCGGTGGACATGGTTCCAGCGGACATTTTTCTTAGCATGCTAAGAAACACTTGTCCGCTGGAAACCTGTCCGGTCGGCCGGAAAATTGTCTGTTCGGCCCTACACACGACCGAACATGCCCGCGGAAACTGGTCCGCCAGACCAGTTTCAGCGGACATGTTCGGTCGCGTGTACGAGGCCTAACACAGACATCCGTCCTACTGGGGAATCGTATGGAGCTTGAGATGATGTCAGTACACGGCTCCGCCCTACGTCTGTTTCACCCCTGGACAGTTATTACGAAACGGACGCAATTCTGCAACTGAGCAAATTTTAGTGTTTTTTTATTCGATTACATTAATGAATAATTTTTAATATTATTATATTATAATTTGTTATAATTATTTATAGTTATTTATTATATTCTAATTTATGATTTCGTGTTTCAAACTATATCATACCCGGGATGTCTACTAAAATCTTGTTTGGACAGATTTAAGTGATTTATTTCTAAGAATTACAGGCCTCCAATATAGAACGCCAAATTTCCATGCGAAACATTGTACCACTTTCAGCATCAAAAATCTGACATAATCATACCACCAGGAAGGTTAAAAGTATTTTCTATACTGAAGACTACTATGATTTAAATGCAATTGAATTGCAAAAAAAATATTGATGATGTACAAAATTTTAAAAATATTAATTTTGTTTATTATATTCCCTGTTTTTTTTACAGCACTCACAGAAAAATGTTTGTTCCTGGCTGGTGGTTGTGAGCTACTACATAAAACAACTTCTGACTTTAATTTACATATTACTCTGGACTTTCTGTCCATATAATCATAAGTTAATAGATGTTGAAAGAAATCCTAAAATATTTACTTGGATTGAAATACAAATGCAACTTTAGTCTGCCACAGTGACTAATCTTACCAACCCCCCACACTGCTACTCAACCAACTCTGCCTAAACGTTGGTCCCCTAAGCTGTTTCATCAGTGAACATGCATGGCCAGCATATAGGGCCAGATTCACAAATGAGATACGACGGCGTATCTCCTGATACGCCGTCGTATCTCTGTTTCTATCTATGCGACTGATTCATAGAATCAGTTACACATAGATAGCCATAAGATCCGACAGGTGTAATTGTTTTACACTGTCGGATCTTAAGATGCAATACCGCGGCCGCCGCTGGGGGAAGTTCGCGTCGTAAACCAGCGTCGGGTATGTAAATTAGGAGTCACGGCGATCCCCGAAGGTTTTTCGCGTTCGCTACTTCGTCGCTAGTCTAGTTTCCCGTCGCAAAGTTAGTCGTTTTTTTTGGTGCCTTACCTTTACACAGCAATCATATTGCTGTGTAAAGTATGGCGTCGTTCCCGCGTCGAAATTTAAAAATAACGTCGTTTGCGTAAGCCGTCCGGGAATACGGAATTACGCTACGTGCGTCGCCGTTCAAAAAAATGACGTCACGGCGCGCAAAGCACGGCGGGAGTTAAGAAACGGAGCATGCGCAGTAGGTCCGGCGCGGGAGCGCGCCTAATTTAAATGGCACACGCCCATTTAAATTGGCCCGCCTTGCGCCGGAGGCCGCCGGCGTAGTTTTCATCGCAAGTGCTTGGTGAATCAGGCACTACGTATCGTAGAGGCACTTGCACTCTACGATACGTTACGCCGCCGCTGCCCTACGTGAATCTGGCCCTTAGTCACTTAACTGGCTGCTCTTAGAATCTGAACCCTCAACATGGGCAAGTATATTCAGGCTTCTTGTAACAACTATTCATTTGAGGAATTTGTTTAAAAGGGGCATTGGTTAAATATAAGTCTGTTTTAAACACCAATTAGTTTCAAAAGCAAAATATACCCAAGCAATTCTATAACTGTGGCTTGCACCCTTTATTTAGGAATAATGCGGAGTACATTGTCTGTTGTATGAAAGCAACAATTTTATATTTGCAACAGTCAAATATTAGGGTAAAAAAGGGCATACAAGATAACTGGGAGCACTTACAGTTGAAGTGCAGGAGTCATTGTATTATATTGAGTAACATGCATACAAGAACAAAATTAAAACCTAGGTAGCTAAAAAGACAAATAAATGATAAAAAAAACAGGCCTTTAAAAAGTACAAAATAGAAGGGATGCTCTTGACATTCCAGATTTACAAGGAATGAAACAAGAAATGTAAGTGAGCAATCAGGGTGGCTAAAATAGAACATGAAATACACATCAAGTAAAACAAATCGTACATTTTTTTGAAAATATATTAATACCAAAAAGGTTATGAAAGACATAATAGATGAACACGGAAAGCTGCTCACAACTGACAGGGAAAAAAGTAGATGTATTACATTTTTTTTTTTTTCAGATTTTTTCCAGATGAAAACAATGTTGTAATCAGGTTTGCCAAGCCACTATGATTTTTTTCTACTGACAAAACATTGAAAATTTACTGACAGAGTACATCTATTACTGACAATCTGAAATATGACAGAAACCCCTATTAGAAACTAATATAATTGCTATTTAAAGGAAGAGTTCACTTTAAAAGATAAAAATACACATTGTTTTTGGCAGGTACATTTACTGTTTTTTTTATTATTATTATTATTATTATTATTATTGCAATCAGCAGATCATGGGTCAAATGCCAGGCTCCTGCAGACTCTCAGTATAGCTGCCTGCACATACCTCACATATTGGCAGGCAGTTACTGAAAGAGTCTATGAACTATAACAGTGCTCATCAGCGCCCTCATAGTTAATTTAGAACAGTGAGCTGTCTGCTGCAATGGAGGATGGTACTTGTAGTTCATTCTTTCACAGAACGCTGTGGATGACAGAATGATTTTACTGTTCGGGAGGCGCCCCACACAACTGCACTGTTTTCAAATTATGACAGTGGGTGCTGAGAGAAGATGTCCACCCCTGCTGTCACAATGAGGGAAGATGTGGGGGGGAGGTTGCTAAACATGCTAAATAGGGGTGTAACATGTTCAGAAAGTTGAATTTCTCATTTAACCACTTGAGACCCGCGCTATTGACAAAAGACGTCAACAGCGCGGCTCTCAGGTGCCAACTGGATGTCTTTGGACGTCATTTAAAATGCATTACCCGCGCGCGCCTCTGGGGGGTGCGCAGCGGGTAAACATTGTCCCGGCGCATCGCTGGGAAGCCGATGCGTGTACCTGGCGGCCGCGATGTCCGCCGGGTACACGCGATCGTCGGTAAGACAGCAGAGACGTAGAGCTCTGTGTGTAAACACAGAGCTCCACGTGCTGTCAGAGGAGAGGAGACCGATCTGTATCTCTTGTACATAGGGACACAGCATCGGTCACCTCCCCCAGTCACCCCCCTCCCCCCACACAGTTAGAACACACCCAGGATACACATTTAACCCCTTCCTCACCCCCTAGTGTTAACCCCTTCACTGCCAGTCACATTTATACAGTAATTAGTGCATTTTTATAGCACTGATCGCTGTATAAATGTGAATGGTCCCAAATTTGTGTCAAAAGTGTCCGATACGTCCATCGCAATATTACTAGTAAAAAAAAAAATAATAAAAAAAAATCATAATTCTGTCCCCTATTTTGTAGGCGCTATAACTTTTGCGCAAACCAGTCGCTTATTGCGATTTTTTTTTTTTTTACAAAAATACGTCGAAAAATACGTATCGGCCTTAACTGAGAAAAAAATAGTTTTTTTTTTTTTTTTTTAAATTGGGATATTTATTATAGCAACAAGTAAAAAATATATATATATTTTTTAAATTGTCGCTCTTTTTTTTGTTTATAGCGCAAAAAATTAAAACCGCAGAGGTGATCAAAAAACACCAAAATAAAGCTCTATTTGTGGGGAAAAAAGGAGGTCAATTTTGTTTGGGAGCCACGTCGCACGACCGCGCAAATGTCAGTTAAAGCGACCCAGTGCCGGAAGCTGAAATTTCGCCTGGGCACGAAGGGGGTTTATGTGCCCAGTAAGCAAGTGGTTAAAGCATATAAACAATATGTACTGTAAAAAGTAATCTGCTCGGCCTTAAAATTTAAAATCAAAACAGCAAGACATATTATGAGCGTGATTATGATTATGAAGGGCCTGGGGAACCCTGAGATGGAGTAAAAATAAATAAAAAATCCTGCGGTGTGCATGGCACTCCATGGCAAATAATAGTCAAGGTTAGGTTGCGTGTAACAGTTGGATTGGCTTAAAGGGGGGTGATTAAACAGAAGCTCTAGTCACTATCTACACTGCGCACATATGCCAGAGTCCTTCTTCCCGCATTATGGTGGGGGGGGGGGGGGGGAACTTCCACTCATGTCACCTAGGTGTGGAAAGCGGAAGTGGGTACCCAGTGCCAGAAAAACAAAAACAGTTACTGATAATGGTGTGGGGGGTGGGTGGGATGTTTGGTTGTTGGGTCTGGAGGATGAGCAGAACTTCCTATTTTAAGTGAAGTTCCACTTTAAGAGCAGATATTATTACAATGTACAAATAATCAAAGGTGACTGCAGCAACTGTAATAAACTGTTTACGCTAAGGTTCCTGAAGCATACATGCAGCCACAATTTGAGGTTAGAAGAAAAGTTGTTTAACCTTAGAATGTGGAAAATGGTTCTTTATTGAGAGTCTTAACAACTTGAAAAAACTTTTAATTGTCCTCCTTCGGGATGCAGAATATACAGGATTATGGGGATTGTAGAGAATATAAATCACACACACATATGTTGAACTGGACGGATCTGTGTCTTGTAACTAAGTTAGAAATTATTATAACATTGTGATAATGAAAGCACAACATACAACAAAACATAAAAATATATATAGTTAAAAAAAATGAAACTGCATTAAAGCGGAGTTCCTCCCATTTTTGAGAGGTGGTCTTAAACGAAAGATCACCTCTCAACACCTTGTTTTTGGATATTAAAATGTATTTTATTTTTTTCTTTCTTACCTTTTTAGAAGCTACTAAGTGTACTTCCGATCTAGATGGGCCGTAGCCCACGACGTCACATCCTCTTCTGTGGTCCCCCATTGTCTTCTGGGACCTGTGTGTGTCCCAGAAGACAAGCTAACCATTCACAAAGCACATGCGCAGTAGGAAACCGGCAGTGAAGCCGCAAGGCTCCACTGCCAATTTCCCTTAGTTGGAATGGCAGCGCCGGCACCCAATCCGATGGATGGGTCAACCTCGGGGGGGCGACATCACGGGCTCCTTGGACAGGTAAGGCTGCTTTCACATTGGGAAGCGGAGGTGCAGTGACGGTATAGCCGCGCTATTTTTAGCGCCGCTATACCGTCGTATTTACCGTGATATTCGGGCGCTAGCGGTGAGGTTTTAACCCCCGCTAGTGTCCAAAAAAGGGTTAATACCGCCCGCATTGCGGGCGGTATTACCGCGGTGTTACCGCGGTTTCCCATTGATTTCAATGGGAAGTCGCGGTATAGGAGCGGTAAACACCCCGCTCCTACACCGCTCCAAAGATGCGGCTAGCAGGACTTTTGGAGCGGTCCTGCTACCGCACCGCTTCAGTGTGAAAGCCTTCGGGCTTTCACATTGAAGCCTGCAGCATGATTTTTTCATGCGGTATAGCAGCGCTATTTTTAGCGCTGTACCGCATGAAAAACACCTCAATGTGAAAGGGGTCTTGTGTTTGTAGCTGCTGACTTTTAAAATAAACAAGTTTGTGGCTGGAACACCGCTTTAATATTAAAAATGGTGTGTATTAAAGATATCTAGTAAATATATTCTCATTTATTAGGAATCTTTTGTTGACAATAATCATGTGACATTTGAAATATTTCGTTTTATATCACAACATATGTATTTTTATTGCTTAGTGTAAGTAATGTATTTTTTATTAGCGTACCAGATCTATACGCTCCGTGTTACAAGGAAAGGCATAAGCCTTTTATCTGAGAGCTGTCTTGTCATCACAAAGATATCAAAGATGAATGTTTTCCTGTATAAGCAGACAACCTGCTCCATGATCATCTCTGCATGGTACAACTGTGACTTTGTGAGCACAACCTGGCTTTTTAATTTGGATACTGTAACATGTAGGGAAATTGTGCATTTTGGCTATTTGATTCCATTTGCCTTTTTGATTTTCTATATTATTTGTACGCTCATTTGTGGGAATAAGGTTCCTGGGATGCACTTAAAAGAAAAAATCCATGTCATCACATCTACCTTAGATAAACATTGCTTGTTATGTGCAATAGGTTTCTGTAAATCATGCCTCAGTATTGCTAATTGGCAATCGGTCTTGCTTGGCTTCTCTCACATCTCTGATGTCACTCTATAGGTGGTCCTTGGAACGACTGACACCTCTGTAGTTTAGCTGCTTATTGTTGCTGATAGCACTGCTGTCAGAAAAAGACCTGTATATATATCTACTTGACAAAACCCCATCAAGTTTCTTCTTCTGGCTTACAGAACAAGATCTAATCTAAAAATTTGAATCTGAATTCTTGAGCCAGATTTATTTAAAGCAGAGTTCAAGGCAAAGGTGACCCTCTGTAGGTATTCATTATTTCATAAATCGTAAATGCGAAATGTTTTTGAAAACTGCTAGTTTAACTACAGCTAGTATATGTCTTTATGTTAGCTTCAACGTCAACTAGAGGCTTGTGCACATAAAATCATGCTAGCACTGTGAGCCAACCAGGCACTAAGGCTTCATGTACACGGGACGCTTTTACAACTGCTCCTAAATGATTTAACTTGACAGATAGTAACCCACGTTTAAAAACGCCCGTTTATGCCGCATTTACATTTACCTTTTTTTTAAATAGGCAAAACCAAAAATGCCTATAAATGAAACGCGGCTAAATGCAGGTTACTGTATTTAGCCGCATTTAGTCGCGTTTGGCATCTGAAACGTGGAAATCTTTGGCGTCTGAACCCACGGCTAGGCTCTTAAAGGGAACGTACATATACATCCATGTGTCATTCTGCCGACGTATATAGTCGTGCGGCGGTCCTTAAGTGGTTAACCACTTGCCGACCTCCTCATGTAGATATACGTCAGCAGAATGGCACGGACAGGCACATCAACGTACCTGTACGTGCTCTGCTTGACGTGGGTGGGGGGTCAGGACCCCCCCCGCTACATGCGGTGGTCGGTAAGCCTTTCGTTTATAGTCGCTCCCCGGAGCTGAAGAACGGGGATAGCCTCACTGTAAATCAAGGCAGATATGCAGATATGTTGGGCATTTTATTATGTTCTTTTCTCAGACCTTGTTGGCAATCTTATTGGACCTACCTGAACAAAAAAAAAATATATATATATATATATATATATATATATATATATATATATATATATTTATTTGACTTGATGTTATGATATCAAATGTTGTTTGCCAAACCAGCACATTACATTAGCACCACAAGATAGTTAAACCTTTATGAAAACAGTCCAGTTGCCAGATTGAAATCATAAGCAAAAAAATGCTGCACACTGGGGATCTTTGATCTTTTCCATGGTGCGCAGGTTGATCTCCACCACTCCAATGTGGAAAACCCAAGAACCAGCATTGACAGTACGCAGTTAAGCTTCATATGGAAAACATTTTATCTTTTGACATATTTACATTCTGCCAGTCAATTCCTGCCTTTCGCACTAAAGGTAACATGGTCCATTCAGAACTTTCAGCTCTGCGAGTCCTTGAGTGCCATTCTCAGCATCAGAAAAAGAATCATCATACTGGTGAGGTCATTTGTGTGTTCCTACTCATCAGTAAGCTACCTACACATCTCCTCGTTCAGCCTCAGTGACCTGAAGCAATTTAGGAAGACAGCATTATGTAGCACATTAGGCCCCATGTACACGGGACACTGCTAAACGTACGTTCAGATGCAGTTGGACGCTTTTTTCAACTGCCCCTGAATTCATTCATTGTTATCCTATGCGACCATGTACACCAGGGATAAGCAATTAGCGGCTTCGGCCTAGCTCCCGGAGCGGTGGCCATCTTGGTCCACCCAGCAGTGGCCTAGGTGAGCCTAGAGCGGCGCGCTGACATATCACCCGACCTCAACTGCTCGTGTTCGGCCGGCTTCTCTGGTAAGACTAAGCAAGCACTAATCTTCCTATACAGTGGGAGAGATGTGGACCATATTACAGTGGGGAGATGTCTGTGGATATTACAGTGGGGAGATGTCTGTGGATATTACAGTGGGGGAGATGTCTGTGGATATTACAGTGGGGGAGATGTCTGTGGATTACAGTGGGGGAGATTTCTGTGGATATTGCAGTGGGGGAGATTTCTGTGGATATTGCAGTGGGGAGATGTCTGTGGATATTACAGTGGGGGAGATGTCTGTGGATATTACAGTGGGGCAGATGTCTGTGGATATTACAGTGGGGAGATGTCTGTGGATATTACAGTGGGGGAGATGTCTGTGGATATTACAGTGGGGGAGATGTCTGTGGATATTACAGTGGGGGAGATGTCTGTGGATATTACAGTGGGGGAGATGTCTGAGGATATTACAGTGGGGGAGATGTCTGTGGATATTACAGTGGGGGAGATGTCTGTGGATATTACAGTGGGGGAGATGTCTGTGAATATTACAGTGGGGAGATATCTGTGGATATTAGAGTGGGGGAGATGTCTGTGGATATTACAGTGGGGATATATCTGTGGATATTACAGTGGAGAGATGTCTGTGGATATTACAGTGGGGGAGATGTATGTGGATTACAGTGGGGAGATGTCTGTGGATATTACAGTGAGGGAGATGTCTGTGGATATTACAGTGAGGGAGATGTCTGTGGATATTACAGTGGGGGAGATGTCTGTGGATATTACAGTGGGGATGATTGTGGATATTACAGTGGGGAGATGTATGTGGATATTACAGTGGGGGTGATTGTGGATATTACAGTGGGGAGATGTCTGTGGATATTACAGTGGGGATGATTGTGGATATTACAGTGGGGAGATGTATGTGGATATTACAGTGGGGGTGATTGTGGATATTACAGTGGGGGAGATGTATGTGGATATTACAGTGGGGATGATTGTGGATATTACAGTGGGGAGATGTATGTGGATATTACAGTGGGGGTGATTGTGGATATTACAGTGGGGAGATGTCTGTGGATATTACAGTGGGGATGATTGTGGATATTACAGTGGGGAGATGTATGTGGATATTACAGTGGGGGTGATTGTGGATATTACAGTGGGGGAGATGTCTGTGGATATTACAGTGGGGATGATTGTGGATATTATAGTGGGGATGATTGTGGATATTACAGTGGGGGAGATGTCTGTGGATATTACAGTGGGGGTGATTGTGGATATTACAGTGGGGAGATGTCTGTGGATATATCAGTGGGGACTATATATGGTGGTAATCCGAAAAATGTATGTGCGTTATAATTAATCGAAATTAGTCAATTAATCGATTAAAAAAATGATTAATTGAACACGAACATTTTAATCAGTAACAGCCCTAATGAAAAGCAATACTACTACTACTACTACTACTCAAGTAATAACTTGACATTACAAAATGTATACAATTATCATGTTAAAGTATGCACATCGCATACTTATGCAGACATAAACACATATAAATCTGTGAATATGATGCAATGCCTAGTTGTCAACTGCCTTGATTTACAGTGAGGGTCTCCAGATAACTATTATTTTTCTCTTAAAATGTCTATGGTTTACTAATCAGTTATACCATAAAATCCCTCTTCTTTCTGCATGTTAAAGGAAACTTGTGATGAGTGAAATATGAAGGCTGCCCCATTGCTAACCTTCCCTTCTGAAAATGCCAGCCACCTGGCTTTTCATGTTGATCAAATGGTTTCTCTAGTGAGAAGTTTCCTTTAAAGCCTTATCATCTATTAATATACTTTTCACTTTTTAAAAACATATTTTCTGAAAAAAATAATGAAAAAAATGTATACGGTATCTGCTCTAGTCGATTAAATGTGCCTTTATGTGTTATAAAGTGTTCTGTGGTGTTCCAAGATCATACGGCGCATAGAAAATTTAGATAACATGCTCAGCAACGATAAGTTCCAGAACATTATTAGTAGATGTTGGCAACTGTGGTGTTATATTGTGGAACAGGAACAAAAAAAGTACACCTGCAATTGTTTGACTTTGGAATATTTTCGATCTCTGCAGGATCTTCCTGTAATAGCATGTATGTGCCCCATATAACAAAAGGCATCCCTTGTATGTCTTTTGATGTTTATACTATTTGCTCCTGAGTTCTGCAACATTTTTGCTTGCGTGATCAGCTGGAATGCAACAATGTGCATTCACTAAAATGGCGCACTTATGCTTTAGGAATTATAAGGTACAAACAGAGCCTTACAATGCACATAGACGACTCACAACAGTAACAGCCTCTAGCGGTAATGCTATAAACAATGAAAGAGAAAAGTAGAAAAAGGCAATGTAAACCCATGCAACCACGGAAAGAACATACAAACTACAAACTACACACAGTGCTAAGTAACTCATGGGAGTGGAAACCAAGATTTTTTTTTGCCAAATACAAAAGCCTCATACTGGAACAGTATAAGTTCAGTCTGTCCAAAACTCATATTTAACTGTTCAATTGATGCTGGAAAGTAAAAACGTATTGTCCTATAGCTATTGAAAAACACTGTTGGTGAGATCTCTGTGCTTAAATGGGTTGTAAAGGTTCACTTACCTTTTCCTTCGATTTCCCTTCTTAGGCCCCTTTCAGACGTCCGCTCCGCCTGTCCGTTATTACAAGTCCGTTAACGGACTTGTAATACATCCCTATGGGATTGCGTCCGTTAGCGGATGGAGCATCCTCTAACGTCCGTCGGGATCCGGTTTTCGGACGGAAGAAAACCCTACTTTTCTTCCGTCCGGCGGAACGGAACGGATGCAGACGGACAGACGGTCCGTCTGCATCCGGTTCCCCATCGGGCAGAGCGGAGCCGAGACAGGGCGGTCTCTGCACTGTGTGCGGGGACCGCCCTATCCGCCGACAGCTCAGCGGGGATCCCCGCTGAGCCGACGGAGACACACGGAGCGGACCCAGAAACGGTCCGCTCCGTGTGAAAGAGCCCTAAATGTTTTTTTTTTCTTTGTTTGAATTTCTCACTTCCTGTTCCTCCTCAGTAAGCTGTTCTGACTGACTTACCCCCAGCCAGAACCACTTGGATGGCAAGCTTACTGAGGAGAAACAGGAAGTGAGAAATTCAGACAAAGAAAAAAAACATTTAGAAGGGAAATCAAAGGAAAAGACAAGTGAACCAACAATACACTAGCTTAAAGGAACCTATTTAGAAAATTAAAAATTAACCTTTACAATCCCTTTAAGTTCCCAGGCCCATACACCAATTGCTTATTTTAATGCTTTTGTTTAGAATTATTTTACATTATGGAGAAAGCAACAGGAGGTGTCGGAGAGCAGAAACTCCCCAAAACTGGCAGGTAGACAGGAACAGAGTTGGGAATTATGGCAAAGAGATTATGTTTTTGGAGCATGAAACAAAAAGGGAATCCAGGTGCCTACTCAACACACTAGTCTACAACTAAAGCCTGGTACACACGATCGGATTTTCCGCGGACAAAGCGTAGGACTTTTGTCCGAAGGGCGTTGGCCATGAACTTGTCTTGCATACAAACGGCAAAGAATTGTCGGCCAACAAACACAAAACTACATGATTTTTCAGCTCTTTAGCGCCACCCTTTGGGCAACTTCTGCTAATGTTGTGTTATGGTTAGCATTGCTTCTGAGCATGCGTGTTTGTACTTTGGATTTGTACACACAATCTAATAATCCGACAACAAACATTTGTTGTCGCAAAATTTTAAAGCATGCTATACAACATTTGTTGGCGGAAAATCCAACAACAATTGTCCGATGGAGCATACAAACGGTCGGATTTTCCAACAACAGCCTGCCATCACACAATTCCCATCAGAAAATCCGATCAAGTGTACGGGCCTTTACATATAAATTTGGTGTAAACTGGCTCTTCACAATTACCTCATATTGCAGTCTCCACCTAGAGACAATGCACCGCCTTATCAAAGGCTTAGCACAGTGCTGCTCTTTTGGAATCAGACAATTAGCTTCTGGAATGAATTTTGATTTCCAATGCTCATATGTAAGTTGAAAAACCATTTCCTTGAAAGGAAGTGAGTTCAAATGGTGGATAAGTATAAATAAAGGGGAAAAGCATGCACTGTATAAGATTAAAGTGGTTGCAAAGTCACTACTGACAAATCATGTAATCTGCTTTCTTACAGGATGATACAATATGCAGTAACTGTGTTTACTTTTAAATTATTGTGCAAAATGCCTTATTTACAGCATCGTCAGATAGAAGGAGAGGAGGCGAGCGGCAGGAGGTCACTTGAGCGCCCAGCGGTGCTGTAAATAAGGTATTTTGCACAATGATTAAAAATTAAACACAGTTACTGCACATTATATCCTCCTGTAGGAGAGGGGATTACGGGATTTGTCAATAGTAATGTTACAGACTCCTGAGCTGACAGGCATTGAGGGAAGGGGAGAGGGGGAGACAGAGGCATGTAACCTGACCAGGGTATTATGAATCAGCAGCCATGATTACCGTGGTCAGCATACTAAGCTGGACACTGGAACAGGTAGGATCAACCTGTTTTTTTTTAGAACATAGAGAATCCCTTGGCTGTGTATCCTGCTTTAAAAGATCAGGATCAATTCCTTTTTTTTTTTTTTAGGGTTACAACCACTTTAACAAAATGGCATGTGTTGTCCAATAAGGCCTGTTTTACACAGGCTTCAGCTTGTATACTAGCAGTGTAAACAGCAAGCTTTCACAAAACATTTGCAAAGCTTTTTAGCACACTTTTTGAAGCCTTTAAAGTACCATTCAGCTCCAGTTTGTATATGTTGAACACAGATCCTAATGGAGTGTTGAATTCCACTTTAAGCAAGCTGCCAGCAGGCTTTCATCAAGCTTCCAGAAGTGCCGAAGCCTGCAAGCAGCATTTTTGAAAGTGTCCATCAGCACTCCTATTAGGCCTCGTACACACGACCGAACATGTCCGCTGAAACTGGTCCGCGGACATGTTCGGTCGTGTGTAGGGCCGACCGGACAATTATCCGGCCTAGCGGACAGGTTTCCAGCGGACAAAAGTTTCTTAGCATGCTAAGAAACTTGTCCGCTGGAAGCCTGTCCGTCGGACATGTCCGATGGTCAGTACGACTCATCGGACATGTTCGCTGGCCCGAGAACCCGCGCATGGCGTCGAAGTGATTCGACGCATGCGTGGAAGCATTGAACTTCCAGGTTTGCGGACCTGGCGGCGTCAATGCCACCGCCACGTCACCGCGCTGTCTGTCCGCGGGGATTTTGGTTTTATGGTGTGTACAACCATCAGACCAAAATCTCCGAGCGGACATGTCCGATGAAAACGGTCCGCAGACCATTTTCATCGGACATGTTCACTCGTCTGTACAAGGCCTTAGAATCTGAGCTCAACATTTACGAACTGGGGCTTAATGGTACTTTAAAAGCTCCAACAGCATTTGCAGAAAGCTATGCATATGCTTTGTCAAAGATTACTGTTCACACTACTCTGAAGCTGAAGCTTGTTTAAAACTGGCCTTAAAGTGATACAAGGATTCATTTACTTCTTTGTTGAAAATACCATGTCAACTGGAAAAAGGGATGGGGTAATACTAGAAATGGCTGTGGGTAAGATTAGAAGGGGGTGGTTGTAAAACTAGTGTGTTGGGGTATGTACCTATTCTGGACTGCTAATGTATGAGTTTTTTTAGTGAAGGTAGGTACTTTATTTCTGATAAGTGTATTGTAAGCGAAAAGAGAATGATACAAGTCCCCTCCCCCAGACATAAAGCCATAAACACATAGTTTGCTTTGAATAATAAAAATTAATTTAATAACATTTTTGGTCCGTGGTGCTCAGATGAAGTGTAGTTCTGCTTTAAAAATGTCTCTAATCAGCAACTTGGATAGGTTTATATTATATAAACTATCCAAGTTGCTGATTAGAGACATTTTTAAAGCAGAACTACACTTCATCTGAGCACCACAAACCAAAAATTGTATTAAATTAATTTGTATTATTCAAAGCAAACTCACCCATTTACCCATGACTCCTTGCTTTATTTTGTTGATAAATGACTTAGAAAAACATCCCCTAGTATTTCTTCCTGTGGCCATCTTGAGTAAGGGCAGATAGTTTATGAAGCATTTACTTCCTGGAATCCAGCTGCCCTTAGCTCGGGCAAGAACATAGGAGAGGGTAAAAAATCCCCTGCTTCCCTACTGACAACTCATGGGATGTATGGCATAATCCCTAGGCAGGAAAACCAGGAAGTAACAGAAGAAATTAAAAACATTTTTTTTAAAACAAATATGATATATTTTCCTATCCTTTTACTAAGCAGCATACAAATTAAAAATAGTCAATGTTGATTGAGAGAGTGAAGTTCCGCTTTAAGTACTTAGGGCCAAATCCACAGCCAGCGGCGCAAAATAAGTTTTTTCTAACTTATGTCATTTAAGTTACGCGGCCTAAGTTGGTGTCGTAATTGCCGTATCCACAGCGCATTTGCGCACAAAAGTGCGCCTGCCGTAACGTAAATTCGGAGGCGTAAGGCGGGGTTATGGCAAGTGGGAAGGAAGTGGGCGTGCTTCATTGTAATGAGCCGTGACCCCATGCAAATGAAGGTCCGGCCGTACTGCGCATGCGCGCACGAATCTGCTGCTCACTGCGCATGTGCAGAACTTTGCTTGGCGCAATCAGTGAGATAGGTAAAAGGCCAAGTGTACTTAGTTTGAGGATCGCACTGTGCTTAACTAGCTCCAGTCAAACACACTTCATTTGCAAAAGTATTTCCCTGTGTTCCCTTCCATGAGCAATTTGCTTCTGCTCTTAGTTTGTCAGTGTTTGTTGGTAAGTTGTGTTTGATAGAGAAGTGTTGGAGGAGTGGTAGATAGTAGTTGTTGTTTGTTTGTGATAAGTGTAATTTTTGTTTGATTGTTTCTGCTAATTTTTTTGTTTGTTTTTTTTCTGCTTGGATTTTGTGTTTGGTTTTTGTGTGTTTGTATTTGACTTTGTAGCAGTTGTCTGCGTCTGTGTGTATTTTTGTGTATTTGTTTGGTGTGTATTTTTGTGTGTTTGTATTTGACTTTGTAGTAGCTGTCTGCGTCTGTGTGTATTTTTGTGTATTTGTTTGGTGTGTATTTTTGTGTGTTTGTATTTGACTTTGTAGTAGCTGTCTGCTTGTGTGTGTATTTTTGTGTGTTTGTCCTGTTTGGCTTCTTGTTGCTGGGTGGTGTCTGTGATGGCCCCCAAACGCAGGAAGCTGAATTTTTCACATGTTGAAAAGCAAATCCTTGCCAGGTATATCATCCAATATGGAAGATATTTACATGGGCCTGATAGCCGGAACACCTCCCCGGCCCAAAGGAAGAGGATCTATGCCAAAATAACAGATCACATAAATGCGGCGGGGGGAGGGGAGACGAGGACCCCCGCTGGCATTAAGAAAAAGATCAATGATCTGAGGCGCGTGGTCCGCAATAAGGTGGCCAAGCTCACTGCGCATAGGAGGGGCACTGGAGGAGGGGGACCATGCCCCATCCGGCTGACTGAGGAGGAATGGGCAGTGGCCCGGTGTTTCGAGCCATAGCAGGTGGTGGTCCTTCCTGGTTATCAGTCTGATGTTCCTGTGAGGCCAGGTAAGGTTTTTTTTTTATTTTATTTGGTGATTAGCATGTGTGGGTGGGGGAAGGGAACATGTGCCAAGTGTGTGGATCCTCAAACCTGTGATTGTTTGGTGTCTTCCACAGATGACCAGGAGATTGCTGGGCCATCAGGCCAGGCTGCTGCACCACCCCAAAGACAGGAGGCTGCTGAGGAGTCCCCAGGGGAGGGGAGTGGCCAAACCTCCCCTCATGAGGAGGCTGAGGTGGAGGAGGATGAGGGGGAGGAGGATGAGGGGGAGGAGGAAGAAGATCTCCAGATTGGCCGGGAAATCATTATTGCCACAGATCTGATGACATTTGACGATACCCTTGAGGCTAGCCTTGAGGCTCCCCTTGAGGCTACCCCAGAGGCTCCCCTTGAGGCTACCCCAGAGGCTCCCCTTGAGGCTACCCCAGAGGCTACCCCAGAGGATCCCCCAGAGGCTGGCACCAGTCAGGCCACCATCAGGGGTAGCCCCTCCCACTCCTCCCACAACATGCCGCAACCCACAAGGGTCACTCTATCCCCTCCTACCTGGCCACAAGCCTCAGGGGCAGGCAGGATGGCGACCCAGGACACCAGGGTGGGGTCTGAGCATATGCCGGCCAGTCTGCTGAGGGACAATGCCAAGCAGACCCGCAGTCTGGGTGACATCAAAAAAACTATGGCCAAGATGGAGCACAGCCTGGATGTAATGAGGGAGTCACTGAGTGATGTGGCCACCAATTCATTGGGTGTCATCACCTGTTTGTGGTCCCTGCATACCGCCACAACAGGCGTGGGCCAGGAGGTGACTGCCCTCACCCGGGCTGTGCAGGACAACACCCGGGCTGTGCAGGAGAACACACGGGCTGGCCAGGCCAATACGGCTGCCATCACTGACTGCCTGACCAGGATAGCAGTGGCCTTGGAGGGCAGGCCACCCGGAGGTCAGACACCAGGGGAGGCTCCTCCCTCCCCTGCTCCCCCCCCAATGAAGATACTCCCTCCCCTGCTCCCCCCCCAATGAAGATACTCCCTCCCCTGCTCCCCCCCCGTGAAGATCCTCCAGGTGCCCGTGGCCGTGCCCGTGGCTGTGCCCGTGCCCCTGCCCGTGGGCAGCCTAGACGGAGCACTCGCCGCCGGACTTAAATACCAGGGGTACTTTTGGGTGTCACCCTCAGTTTTGGTGGAGAAGGGATCCCCAGGACCAGGGAGAAGTCATCCTAGGTTCCTGAATGGTGTATGAATGCACAGTGACATAATTGGAGCCGTGGCGGGGCGTTACTGCTCCCAAGTACCAAAGGGGGGGGGGTACTTGGATCTAATCCAATTCGATGTGCATGTGATGTGTTTGTGCTAGGGACCACAGTGGTGTGCATTCATGCATTCTCATTGTGACATAAATCATGTGCGTTTCCAGAGACAAAAACATTCTCAATGTGTCATTAAACATGTGCGTTTACTGTGCAAAGCAACATTCTCATTGTCACATAATTCATGTGCGTTTGCAGTGAAAACAAATAATAACATTGTCACATAATTCATGTGCGTTTGCAGTGAAAACAAATAATATCATTGTGACATGATTTCTGGCCATTTACTGAGAAAAGATGCCTTCTGCGAGGCGTCTCCTGGCTACTGTGCCCTCAGTAGACCGGGTAGAGTGGGCTAGGGGGGGATTGCCTGGGTGGGGGGTCAGGTCAGCACGTAAGTTAATCTCCAGTCCCCTTCTCATTGCAAAGTTATGAAGAATGCAACAAGCCCCTATTATTTGGCACACAAAGTCTGGGGAATACAGCAGTGTACCCCCAGTCTTGTCCAGGCATCTGAAGCGGGACTTCAGCAGGCCAAATGTACGCTCCACTACTGCCCGGGTGCGAATATGAGCCTCGTTGTAGCGTTGCTCTCCTGGGGTTTGGGGGTTCCTGAATGGGGTCATCATGTGAGGGCCCAGGGCATATCCAGAGTCACCTGGAAGGGAAAAGACAGGAGGATATTAGTCATGCATGTGCCCCATGTGATGTCTGCATCATGGGGGGGGGACAGTCATACCTGACACACATGTCACTCACCAACCAGCCAGCTGTCTCCATACACGTTCTGCTCCAATTCACGTGCTATGTTGGTCTGCCTAAAGATGTAGCTGTCATGGCACGAACCTGGAAATTTGGCACACACATGCCAGATGAGGCCATGGGCATCCACGATTACCTGGACATTGATGGAATGCCAGTTTTTGCGATTCCTGAACAGGTGCTCTGTATCATGGGGGGGCTGTAGTGCCACATGGGTACAGTCAATGGCCCCGATGGTCCGTGGGAATCGTGCAATCTAATAGAAATCAGCCATGCTCTTCATTCGCTGGTCCTCCTGGGTGGGCTTTTCAAATTGACTGCCCATGCGTCTCAGTATTGCAGGGACAACCTGGTGCACACACCTGCTCATCGAGGACTGTACCATCCCAGCCAGACCTCCACATGTTCTCTGAAAAGACCCAGTGGCCAGAAAATGCAGGGTGGCCATAACTTTAATGTGAGCTGGCAGGGCATGGGATCGTTGGGTTGGGGTGTTCAGATCATCCTGCAGGATCCTGGTTAAGTCCAGGATGGCTTCCTGGTTAAATCTGAAGTTGCCAATGACCTCAGACGCAGTCATGCCAAAGAGATCTTGGCGTGGGCGGTATATCCTCTCCTGTGCCCTCCTCCTCCTCCTCTGTGCCCTCCTCCTTCTCTGCGCCTGTAAAGTTGCGAGTGCCGTTATAATCATTGATGGCCCGGGCATTTTGGCAGTCACAATGAAGTCAAGCAAAGAAGTGTTGGCAGCTCTTCCTAAATGGTGTTGCTTCAGCAGTCCTTTACAGGGCTGGTGTAAAATTAGGGCTGCTTTTATAAAGTCTAATTTTGCTCCAGAAAACTAACAGGTGCGCACAGGGCGTTATCTACGGCGCACAGGGCGTAATCTACGGCGCACACACTTAATTTTGAGGATCGCCCTATCTCCCTCATTTGCATCTTTGCCTATCAAATAAAGCGGCGTGACTAGCGTAATTTGCGTCAGAGGATGCGCCAGAGAATTTCGGGTATTTTCGTTCTAATAAACAATAACAAACGCGGAGAATCCGAAATCCGAAAGATCCGACATAAAAAAATGCTTTATTTTTATTTTCGTTGCTACAACAGTTCCATATAGATGGGAGATTCGACATGACACTGACAATAGCAATCTGTGTCTATCGAACCTGTGGTTGATTGTGCCCAACCTTAAAGTGGTTGTAAACCCCTCCTTACAACTTGCACCTACAGGTAAGCCTAGATTAAGGCTTACCTGTAGGTGCAAGAGATATTTGCAGTAAGGACTGCACTGATATCTATGACCCATGCGCGCGGTAGAAAAGGGCGCAGGCGCACTGAGCATGCCGTTTTTGTGAATGGGACAATCAGGGGTTAATGCCGTAATCCCGCGTATGCACAGGGATCTGCCGGTCCCCCGCACATGTGTGGGAGTGACGTCATCGCCGCTCTGGCCAGTCACAGCGCCGGAGGCTGAGTGGCGATACAAAGAAGAAGATCGTAGGGGACATGGCGGCGGCGGCTGAGGGGACCGAGGAGAACTTTGGGGGCTTCGATCTCAGGTAAGTCAATCATAATGAGCTAGTAAGCTATGCATACTAGCCCATTATGACTTTCTCTTGCAGGTTTTTTTTTTTTAAATGTTTGAGGGTTTACTTCCTCTTTAACTCTATTAGTCCAAGATTATTCTACACAGAGAGGAAAGATTCGACATTATAGAGACAGTTTTTTGGTAGACCATTCGACATGAACGACGAAGATTCCACGACGCAGCGAAAAACATACAAAAGCTGAATCTGTCATTGAAGGCTTATGGTGTCTGTTGAAAATTCTAAGAAGATTCGACAAGCCGCTAATCTGTAAGACGCCGCAATTGTACATTTCCGGTCAAATTCTCGGCCCATGGGCTATAGAAGAATTTGAATTTTGGTTGACTAGTAATAAAAATGTATAAATATAATTATTACTAGTGTCATAAAACATTAGAATTCTTCTATAGCTTGTAGGCGGAACATTCGACCGGAAATGTACGATTGTGGCGTTGTACAGTTTAGCTGCTCCATCTAATCTTCTTAGAACATTCAACAGACACCATAAGGCCCCGTACACACGGCCGAGGAACTCGACGTGCCAAACACATCGAGTTCCTCGGCCAGTTCAGCCCTGAAGCCGCCGAGGAGCTCGGCGGGCCGAGAGCTCCCATAGAACAACGAGGAAATAGAGAACATGTTCTCTATTTCCTCGTCGAGCTCCTCGTCGGCTTCCTCGGCCGAAAGTGTACACACGACCAGTTTCCTCGGCAGAATTCAGCCAGAAACTCGGTCGGAAGCTGAATTCTGCCGAGGAAACTGGTCGTGTGTACGGGGCCTAAGCCTTCAATGACAGATTCCACCTTAATTAATTCGGATTTTCAGACTAATGCATTTTTTAACGAAACAAAATAAATAAATAAAATTTCGGGAGTTACAAAATAAATTAATTTTTCGGACGAAAACAAAATTCCGAAACAAAATATTTCAGTCTGCACATGTCTAATGTGTACCTGCACAAGACTAATGAGGAAATATGCTGGGCCTGCATCCCTTTAGACATGTTCCTATTGGGAGTATCTCACAAACAATGACATTTTTGTTCCAGGGGATGAAATCAGACTTCTGGGAAAATCGGTGAGCCAATCACACAAGCAGGAAATGATGTTTCTGGGGGGCGTTCTGTACACATTTTGATTACACAGAACTCCAGGTAGCCATATTGCATTGCATTTTCAGAAAATTACAGCGGCTGAATATTGAAAAGGAAAGGTTATTTTTAATACCATTCAATTACGATATGACTTGTGTCGCAATTGTATACGCTATATTATTTTTTCTTTATTTTTGCTATTTTTTCCCCCCCACGAAAGTGAAGTTACGCTTTAAGCATGATATTCAGGTAAGGATGTAAAAAAATATATATATTTTACTTCTTTTCCTGCATAGTCATGTGACCACTCCATCTGCTCTTCTTGCCTCGAGCTTTGAGGGCTATGGGCAGAGCCAACACATCTCAGGAGCTGCTGTCAAGCTCCAGGTAGAAGAGGGCTAGAAGGTCTGTCTGCAGAGCCCAAAATGACAATAATGCCGCTTACACACGACCATTTTTAATGGTCTAGAAAAAAAAGTTTTTTTTTCGACGTGATTCTTGTCAAGCCTGCCTTGCATACACACGATCTAAGAGCAAAGAGCGGTGTGTACAACACGTACGACGGCACTATAAAGGGGAAGTTCCATTTAGATGGCGCCATCCTTGGGGCTGCTTTTGCTGATTTTGTGTTAGGAAAAGTTTGTGTGAGAGACGATTCACGCTTTTCAGTCTCCGTGCTTTTCAGTCCGTTACAGCGTGACGAATGTGCTATCTCCATTACGAATGCTAGTTTTACCAGCATGAGCGCTCCCGTCTCATAAATTGCTTCTGAGCATGCATGTTTTTTTCACGTTGTTAAAACCTACACACAACAGTTTTTCAAGACGTAAAAAAACGACAACGTGAAAAATGACGTGAAAAAATAGAGCATGTTCTAAATTTTTAATGGCCTTTTTTCACGACATTGAAAAATGCTCTGGAGCCTACACATGATCGTTTTTAATGACCATTAAAAAAAATATAATTTTTCACGTCATGAAAAACAGTCGCGTATACGCGGCTTTACATATGTCTCTGTCAATCTCCAGTTGGGTGGAGGGTCTAGGAGGCCTGTCTAATGAGAAACAGACTACTAGAGTGTACAGGACGATGTATGGGCGCATGGCGTCCAGTACATAATATTGCATAAGGCACAGGATGGTTTGACAATGGAAAAAACTCATTGTCCTTTATGAAGAAAGAAATACAAACTGCTAAGAACATCACTAAGCAACTAAAAAAAATAGACATAATAATAC
Organism: Rana temporaria; assembly: GCF_905171775.1. NCBI lineage: Eukaryota > Metazoa > Chordata > Amphibia > Anura > Ranidae > Rana > Rana temporaria. Next base: position 231,399,505 of record NC_053493.1, on the reverse strand, counting down.
AAATGGGTACATACATACCAATTGTTGATAAATGGAAACAATTTACGAAAGACAAATATTCTGTTCACTGCAAGTGCACTTTCTCCAGACCTTAGTAAATGAGGTAAAACTTCACTTTTCAACAGCATTTTTGTTTGTACGTGATTGGATGATAGAAACCAGCAGAGCTTCCCCATATTTCAGATCTTCCCCTCAGATTTAGAGACAATTAACTTAACCACTTCAATACTGGGCACTTTTACCCCCTTCCTGCCCAGGCCAATTTTCAGCTTTCAGTTGCTGTCACACTAGCCTCGTACACACAATCTGACTTCCATCAGACAAATCCGTGGATTTTTGTCCAAAGGGCATTGTCCACGAACTTGGTATGCATACACACGGCAGAACATTTTCAGCCAACAAACACGAACGTAGTGACGTACTAGACGTATTACATGGTTTTTCATCTCTTTAGCGCCACCCTTGGGCAGCTTCTGCAAATGTTGTCTTATGGTTAGCAGTGGTTTGGGGCATGCGCATTTGTACTTTGGATTTTAGTGCCCCGGATTTGTTTACACACGTTCAGATGATCTGACATAACACATTTGTTGTCGGACAATTTGAGAGCTTGCACAGCCAACATTTGTTGTTGGAAATTCCGACAACAATTGTCCGATGGAGCATACATGCAGTCGGATTATCCGACAAAACACGTCCGTCGGACAATTGTTGTCGAAATATCAGATCGTGTGTACGGGCCTTTAGAATGACAATTGCGCCACCATACAACACTGTACCCGAAAAAAAATTTTTTTTCACACAACTAGAGCTTTCTTTGAGTGGTATTTAATCAACACTGGTTTTTATTTTATGCAAAGTAAGCTAAAAAACACAGAAAAGTTTGGAAAAATCATAACATTTTGCAATTAAATAAATGAATTTCGGCCAAAATGTATTCTACTACACCCAAATCAGTGTATATCATTTCGTTTGTAGGAAAGTTATAGAGTCTAGTATATATCTGAAAATTAATCAATCCTGATGTACTGATCTTATTTCTTATAGCCCAAAAATGTCAGGACAGATATCCCCCAAATTACCTTTTTTTTGGAATGTAGACGGTCCAATGTATTTAGTAAGAAGTATAGCGAGTTTTTTGAAGATTTTATTTTTTTGTCATACTTTTTTGGAAAATTAATAAATTAATTAGTTTTTTTACATACTGTCACCAGTGCAGTACAGTGTCATTAACTGGCGTGGCGGTGATCAGCGAAACTAACTAGTGATAGTACAGAAAAAAAAAATTAATATTCTTTTATTTTTTATTATATATTCTTTTTTTTTTTTTTACGATTTATTTTAACACACTTTGACCAGAGCAATATAATGTTGCCATAGTAACATTGTAATACTCTGGGGAAGTGGTCAGTATTTTTTTTTTTTACACAGTATGTTTGAATATATGTCAAAGAATTTCATTGCTATAAGCAAACATTTTACTGAATGAAATTGATTAATTTAGTTTGTGATTGGCCACAGCTGATCACATGGCACAGGTGGGCTGTGATTGGCCAAGCCTGTACCATGTGATCACTGTGAGCAACCACAGCTAGCAACACAATTGTACACAACAGATGGCTTGAAAGGAAGCCATTCATTGTTTACAAGTGTCATGTTACCTGCTGTGATTAGTTACAGCTGTCACATTGTACTGTCAGTGGGCCGATACAGTAATCAGTCACCGGCTGTGTCCAGTGGACGCAGCCGATGACAGATCGCGCCAAAGCTCCGGCATGCGCGATCATATGACGCCCACCAGGATCGATGAGAGCCCCCCCCCCCAGCCTTCAATTAAGATGTCATATGACGTCCACCAGTATTAGGGATGAGCTTTATGTTTGGGTCGAACATGAGTTTGACTTCAACATTGGCTGTTCGCCCGTTCGCTGAATAGCAAACAATTTGGGGTGTTGGCGGCAAATTCGAAAGCCGTGGAACACCTCTATGGGAGGAATCAAAAGTGCTAATTTTAAAGGTTAATATGCAAGTTATTATTGTCACAAAAAGTATTTGGGGACCTGTTTCCTGTGTATCAATGTATCAATGTAAAAAAAGTTTTAAAAACTAACGTTTTTTCGGGAGCAGTGATTTTAATAATGCTTAAAGTGAAACAATAAAAGTGAAATATTTCTTTAAATGTCATACCTGGGGGGGGGGGGGTGTCTATAGTATGCCTGTAAAGTAGTGCATGTTTCCCATGCTTAGAAAAGTCCCTGCACAAAATGACATTTCTAAAGGAAAAAAAGTAATTTAAAACTACTCACGGCTATAATGAATTGTCGGGTCCCGGCAATACAGATAAAAGTCATTGAAAAAAACAACATGGGTCTCCCCCCAGTCCATTACCAGGCCCTTTGGGTCTGGTATGAATATTACGGGGGAACCCCGAACCGAAAAAAAATTGCGTGGGGGTTCCCTCAAATTTCATTACCAGGCCCTTCAGTTTTGGTATGGATATTAAGGGGAACCTCGCGCTAAAATAAAAAATAAAATGGCGTGGGGTTCCCCCCAAAAATCCATACAAGACCCTTATTCGAGCATGCAACCTGGCAGGCTGCAGGAAAAGAGGGGGGACAAGCGAGTGCCCCCTCCTGAACCGTACCAGGCCACATGCCCTCAACATGAAGAGGATGTCCCCATGTTGATGGGGACAAGGGCCTCATCCCCACAACCCTTGCCTGGTGGTTGTGGGGGTCTGCGGGTGGGGGGACTTATGGGAATCTGGAAGCCCCCTTTAACAAAGGGGACCCCCAGATTCCGGCCCCCCCATGTGAATTGGTAACAGGGTACATTGTACCCCTACCATTTCACCCAAAAAAGTTACAAAAAAGGTAAAAAAAACACACACAAAGCTAAGGATAAGTCCTTAAAAAATCCCTGCGCTGTAATCCTTCTATGACTCGCCGCTACGAACTATACAGCCTCCATAGGAGGTGCCGGGCCAAGTGACGCGCGACCCATCTGACAGCTCTTAAATAACCGAGGGCGGGGCCACCTGTGACGTGGATGGATGACCCCACCCCTTCTTACGCAATGGGGGTTTCTGGCGGTTTCCCCGTGGTGTCACGGGTGACCCCGCCCTACATCATGGGTGGCCCCCGCCCTCAGTTATTTAAGAGTTGTCAGATAGGTGGCGCGTCATTCATCCGGGCACCTCCTATGGAGCCTGTATCGTTTTTGGCGGGTCGTAGAAGGATTACAACGCTGGATTTTTTTTATTTTTTATTAAAGGACTTGTCCCAAGCTGTGTGTGCATTTTTTCCCCTTTTTTGTCACTTTTTTGGGTGAAATGGTAGGGGTACAATGTACCCCATTACCAATTCACATGGGGGGCTGGCATATGGGGGTCCCCTTTGTTAAAGAGGGCTTCCAAATTCCGATAAGCCCCCCACCCGCAGACCCCCACAACCACTGGGAAAGGGTTGTGGGGATGAGGCCCTTGTCCCCATCAACATGGGGACATCCTCCCCATGATGAGAGCATGTGGCCTGGTACAGTTCAAAGGAGGGGGTGCTCTCTTGTCCCCCCTTTTTTCCTGCGGCCTGCCAGGTTGTGTGCTCAGATAAGGATCTGGTATGGATTTTTGGGGAGAACCTCACGCCATGTTATGTTATTTTCGCAGGGCGCGGGGTTCCCCTTAAAATCCACACCATACCTGAAGGGCGTGGTAATGGAATTTGGGGGGACCCCCACGCATTTTTTTTGGTTCGAAGTTCCCCTTAATATACATACCAGACCCAAATGGCCTGGTAATGGAACCCATGTCGTTTTTTTCATTGACTTTTATCTGTATTGCCGGGACGCGACAATTCATTATAGCCGTGAGTAGTAGTTTAAATTAGTTTTTTTCCTTTAGAAATTTCAATCGAGACTTCAATCGAGACGTACTGGCAGCGAGCCGATACAGTAATCAGTCACCGGCTGTGTCCACGCTGGTTACAGATCGTGCCGAAGCCTCGGCGTGAGCGATCATATGACATTTATCAGGATCGATGAGAGGCCCGCCCAGCCTTCAATTGACTATAGGCTGGATGGGAAGTGGTTAAAGTGCACTTGCAGTGCACAGTATATTTGCTTTTAGTAAATCAACCTCAATATCTGCAAACCTTTATTATGGGTTTATTATGGGTACTTTAATTTTCTATAAAATTAGGAATTAGGAATAACAATACAAACATTTTTCTTTAAGAGTATTTCAGGTGAAAACAGTTCTCTAGCACCAATTTTTCCCATCCCAAATTACCTTTTTGACAATAATGACTCCTTCCTGGGTCTCCTTGTCTGTGGTGATTTGAAACATGTCGTGTTCATCTCCATCACTGATTTTGTATTCCGTCTCTGCATTCACACCTTCATCTGCATCATTAGCTTTGATTCTGCCAATTGCAGAACCCACAGGGGAAGACTCCCGGGCCCTGAATTGATAGGTACCTGGAGATTTAAAACATAGACGCTTTTAAAAAGTGTTTTTAACGGTTCTTTCACAAAGCTTTAGAAAGTATCAAGACAGACTTGTAACAAAAATATTGAAAACAGATTAAAGCGGGAGCAGTTTAATGGTGAGTATACCACTTGAAACAGACAGGGAATTAGGTTGCAATTTGACTTTTATTTATATTTTTTACCATATCAATGTTTCTTTTCTGTAGCTTCACATACCTTCAGTAATAAATAGGCAGAACACTTTTGAAAGTTGAATTTAATGATGTAACAAAGTGCATAGGGAATGCTACCTAAGCTATCACTGTACAGCAGTAACCTAGTATAGTCTGTGAGTATAAGGCCCCGTACACAAGTCCGAGAAACTCGACGGGCATAACACATTGTTTTGCTCATCGAGTTCCTTGTGAAGCCACCGAGGATCTCGGCGAGCCAAGTTTCCTCATTGACTAATGAGGAAATAGAGAACATGTTCTCTATTTGGCTCGACGAGTTCCTCGTCGGTTTCCTCGGCCAAAAGTGTACACACGACCGGGTTTCTCGGCAGAATATGGCTCTGATCGAGTTTCTGGCTAAATTCTGCCGAGAAACTCGGTCGTGTGTACGGGGGCCTAAGAAACATCCCTCCTGTACCAGATGATAGCAAAGGCGGCATGTAAATAAGGATTTAATGGAAAACTTTTTATAAAGTTAGCTCCAACTTCTAAATTTCTTCCTTGAATCATGTATTCCACAATCACATTCTGACAAAAGGCAATAGACTTAAATGTATTATTAGTATTATTTTCATAGAAACATAGAAAGGTAACAGCAGAAAAAAGGCCAAGTGGTCCATCGAGTCTGACCTTTTTGTTTTCATTTTTTAACTTATACATGTTTTTGTATTTTTTCTTTTTTTGTTCTAAATTTGTCCTGAGCAAGTTTGAATCCACTTACTGTTGACTGACCCAGTCACTACCCCTGCTGAAAGTCTGTTCCAAACATCAACTACCCTTTCAGTAAAATAATACTCTCTAAGATTAGTTTTGAACTTTCCTCCTGCTAGTTTGAGGTCATGTTCCCTGTTCTTGGCTACATTTTAATCTAATGCCTTGTACACACGATCGGAATTTCCGATGGAAAAAGTCTGACTGACTTTTTCTATCGGATATTCCGATCGTGTGTAGCCCCATCTGAGTTTTTTCATCGGAAATTCCGATGAATTCCATCAGAGTTTAGATATAGAACATGTTCTATTTTTCTCTGAGAATTTTGATGAGATTTGGCCGAGCAAAAGCCCTATTGTGTGTACGCGGCATTAGAGTAATCAGAGAACATAAAGAGAAAATGAGGGAGGATTGATATAATAATTCAATGTACAAGCTGGAGATCGTTTACTAAAGATACAGACGATCTTCACGTGCCCTAGTGAATATTGACTTAAAGTACTACTAAACACACAACAGTAAAATCAGTCTGTATACGCAGTAAAGCATGCTTGTTAAACTCACTGTGGAACGTAAGACATTAATCCTCTGCATTGTGTACAAAGGATGTTTGATCCTGTCTTCTCTGTTCCTCCCCTTCTTCCACGGTCCCCAAACCAGCTCCTGATGGAACAGAGACTAGGGGACAAGCTGCACATGCTCAGTTTGGTGTGTATTGCTAGAGAGTTGTTTTTTTCTTGAAAGAGTGCATGTGAGGGCACTGAGCCAATCAGCACTGTCCAGAAAGAGGGTCAGGGGTCATGCAGCCTCATAGGACAGTCAGAGTAGAATGAAAATCCCTCCTACCATGCTTAACCAGACACTGTTAGAAGTCACAAGACTGCTCTAACCGCTGAAGAAAAAAGGTATTTTTTAGCTTATATTTACTAAAACTATTGCATTTCCATGTTCTGTGTACTGTGGGAGACCAGATATAGTAAATGCAGGTTCTAGGTTTAGTAACACTTTAGGCTGACCATACATTAGTAAAATTGAATTCCAGATATTTAGTTTTAAGAAGGCTTGTTTGATATTCTATTCGTTACTGGGATCAAATTAATGTTTGTTTTTGTCAAGAAAGTTTGAAGGGGAATTTTTCTCAATCAAATTTCTAACACTGTATGAAAATTTTGTTTGGGAAATTACATTTATTACAAAATCAAATGGTAAACCAAATGCAATTTTAAAGTACTTTTGAATGACATTCATCCAGCCATCAGATGTACAAAGAATTATAAAATGTTTGAAATTCATAAGAATGTTATTTTTAAAATCTACTAGTGTGCATCTAGCTTTATCTTAAAGCCTAGCTGAACCTTTATCTTTTATTAGTGTGAAGTCAAGCTGCCTAAAATAAAGTATATATCAGTCTTTTTTATGTGTTAGGCCCTTTTCACACGAACGGACCGTTCAGGTTCACCTGTCAGTTTTGACGGCGGACCTGAACGGCCGCTCCATGCATCTCTATGGAGCGTCGGATGTCAGCGGAGGCATGGCTGAGAGCAATGACTGGAGTGTTCTGGCGGGGGCGCATCCCCCCGGTCAGAACAGAGCAGCTTAACGGGGGAAAGCTCTGTACTAACGTCGGATCGCTAGTAAAGCAGCTGAAAACAGGGCTATCAGTTTTTTTTCGATCAGCCCACTAGGCTTAAGAGGGGATTCCCCCTTAGTTTGGAGAAATTTCCTTGTACTTCCTATTGTAGTAACATTGCAGGAAGTGGAAGGAGTCCTTTACTTCAAAAAGGACAATGAGCTGACTGTTGTACGTTTCCCCATTCAAGACATAAAAAAAAAAAATACGGTTTGGCTTTTGATATATTTTAAACACATCTGAACAGAACAACATATTCATGTGGTAAAGTAGTGCAGCTGTTGGTAGTAACCAATCAGATTTTTTCCTTGCAACATTTATATGCAGCAACCACAATGCCAAATTACTGCTGATCAGTTACTATAGAATGAATAATGCAATCTGTACATGCTTTTCCCCAAAAAAATACACTTCTGGCATCATACAAATCAATAGATTTTGAAGTGATATGCCGCGTACACATGATCAGAATTTCCGATGAAAAAAGTCATCTGACTTTTTTCCGTCGGTGTTTAGAAATAGAACATGTTTTATTTTTTTCCGATGGAAAAAAAAAATCAATAGGAAATTCCTATGGTCTGTGTGCAACTCCAATGGAGAAAAAAACCACGCATGCTCAGAATGAAGTCGACGCATGCTCGGAAGCATTGAACTTCATTTTTCTCGGCTCGTCGTAGTGTTTTACAACACCGCGTTTTGGACGGTCAGAATTTGGTCTGACAGTGTGTATGCAAGACAGTTTAAACAGAATTCTGACAAAAATTCCATCGGATTTTGGGCCATCGGAAATTCCGTACGCGGCATTACACTCGTATCAGTAGAAAAATTCTGTAAATCATTCTGTAACAGTTATTACAGTACATGTAAAGACATTGTACAGCAAGTGCAACAGCATGGCCTATTTCTGGATAGCAAATATTTCCTTACCGATAATCCCAAACATCTGATTGGGTTACACTGAAAAATGATCTTTTATGCTTTTTAGTAAACACTACCGAGGTAATGGACAGCCTAGGGCTGTGCAGAGGACATTTGAAATATTGACTCCATTTTTATTCCATAATGCAATTACAGCGGTCATGTCCGGCTTTTTTCTTTCCCAAGTTTTGTTTATAGTACGGCTGTCTGACAAACAACAGTGGGAGTTAAAGACAGATGCTGCACTGTGATGAACTCCAAGCATAAAACAAGTTAAGGCTTTCGAGATTTGAAATGCATGGCAAAGAAAATGCGTAAAGATATATTCATTTCAGACATGATTACATTTCATGGTTAAGGGAATCAGAAATAGTTTCTCCAAGGAATAAGTGTTAGGAGCTCATGAACAAACTCTGCGCAACACCAAACAAAGACATATCCATTATATTGATATAAAGAATATACGAAATTGGAAATATCCCGGTAAAGCTGGAAGGCTGGAAAATCTGCCAGCAAAATAAATCAAAATGCTCTAAAAAGCAATGTTTAATGCGGTTTTTCATCCCTGTGGGTTCGGAAAGGGGAAGAAACGGTTTCCCCTGCCTTTCGATTTTATTTTGATGTAATCTGAAACATTTCACAAGAAAATAAGCAATGAACGGTTCTTACGCTGGGGGAAATGTGGAGGGTTGTCGTTGACATCTGACAAGGTGATATTTACAGTCGTCCACCCAAACAAGCCTCCCATTTGTCCCCCCATGTCTTTGGCCTGGATCACCACTTGATACTGCTCTTTGTTTTCTCGGTCCATTTTGGGCAACGCTGTTTTGATGACACCTGCAATACAAGAAATAACAATTTAGTATTAGGAAAATACATCCTTGGAGCAAAAAACGTGACGGCGCGAATAAACACTGGGTTCCTTGGGATTCATAAAAATGTACCAAAGTCAAAGCCACCTGCTTCTAGATATGTATGTACTAGACATGTGCATTAGTTTTCCACCGAATGCATTTTTGTCCGAATTTCAGTTATTTTCATTATTGTTTTAACAAACAAAAACAAACGTGCAGAATCCGAAATCAGAAAGATCCGACATAAAAAAATGCTTTATTTTCGTTTTCGTTGCTACAACAGTTCAGTATAGATAGGAGATTCGACATGTCGCTGACAATAAAAAATCTGTGTCCATCAAACCTGTGGTTTGACTCTATTAGTCCAAAATTATTCTACATAGAGAGGAAAGATTCTACATAGAGAGAAAAGATTCGACATTATAGATACAGCGTTGTGGTAGACCATTCGACATGAACAACGAAGATTCGACGAAGCATCGAAAAACATACAAATGTTGAATCTGTCATTGAAGGCTTATGGTGTCTGTCGAAAGTTCTAAGAAGATTCGACAAGCAGCTAAACTGTACGACGCGGCAATTGTACATTTCTGGTCAAATGCTCGGCCCATAGGCTATAGAAGAATTCGAATTTTGGTTGACTAGTAATAATAATTTATAAATATAATTATTACTAGAGTCATACAACATTAGAATTCTTGTAGCTTGTAGGCGGAACATTCGACCGGAAATGTGCGATTGCGGCGTAAAATATTTTAGATGCTCCGTCGAATCTTCTTAGAACATTCGACAGACACCATAAGCGTTCAATGACAGATTCGACCTTAATTAATTCAGATTTTCGGACGAATGCATTTTTTAACGAAACAAAATAAATAAAACCGAATTTCAGGAGTAACTAAATCAATTTATTTTTCAGACAAAAATGAAATTCCGAAATGAAATATTTCAGTGTGTACATGTCTAGTATTTACAGCTTGTCTAAGTGATAATAAAGTTACAGAAAGACTCTTATTATAAGAACCATCTTTCCTCCTTGGGTATTCTTTATACTTATTTTGCAATGAAATATTGATTTTTTTTAGTCTAAAGCTTGCTAAGGGGTTCCTAACAATACCTCAGGCTGAAACTCCGCTAGGTTCTGGTTGTATCTAAAACAGGCATATAAGTGTAATTTTTAGCAGTTAGAGATGTTTCTGTGACAGAAACTTACTTTATGGTAACAGAGCTGATGTAAACCAGGAAAGAAAAAACTGTCTGCACTCTAAAATGGTTTTGTCATTCAGTGTGATATAGTAAAAGGAGTGGCACAGACTTTTTTTTCAAGGTGTCGGCTCCTAAATGGCATGTTACCCGTACTTCTATTTATTGCCTGGAATTGCTGATTTCAGCAACTTTCTACTATCAAATCAGGAGCTGCTCAAATCACTAAATTTATGGAGTTGGTCAGCTAGCTAGAGTTTCCAAGGGTCAATAAACTCAAATGCATACCTCTCAACTTTCTGAGATGGTAATGAGGGACACCTATCAGCAAAAGTATGCAGCCATAGGACACACCCCTTGCCACGCCCCCTTAAAGGAGAATTGTACAAAAAAAAAAAAGTTTGGTTAAACCCACAAGTGCTTTTTTTACCACTACTATTCCATTATATTGGCTTTTGGAACTTACAGATGCAGCAATTTAGAAATTGGATGTGCTGGAAAACACTTTTTGTTAGATAAAAAGTAAATTTTATATACATCTATATAGATCAGACCAAAATGAGGGACAAATGAGGAGGAATAAGGGACAGAGGGACATTGCTCCAAATCAGGGACAGTCCCTCGAAATCAGGGACAGTTGGGAGCTATGTAAATGTGATCTTTTAGCTATAGGTAAAGCCTGGTTTTCTGAGTACTCCTCAAATATTATATGTCAGTAAATGTCTAACTCTGTTCACGTTCACCGGGAAGTTTTGGGTGTTCTTACATAGCTTTGTAAGTTCCGGCACCTCTTCTGTTGCACTCCGCAAAATATAAAATAGATGAAATCTCTAGCTAAGACATTGGCAACTTCTCCTAACAGACACAGCAGGTGTGCAGACCTGGGAACTCAAAGGAATCTCATCAACAGATTCACGGAGAGATATATGAAGCTGTCAGGGAGTTTAACACTCCAGCTTCTACCAAAAACACCTACTCTATATATATTACAAACCAAACTTTATTTTTTTGTTAAGAAAATGGCATTAAATATATCAAAATGCATGCATGGTAATAGGAGGTTAGTGCAATCTTTTAGATTGTAAGCTCTAACGATGATTCCTTTCGTATTGTGAGGCCCCGTACACACGTCCGAGGAACTAGACGGGCAAAACTCATCGTTTTGCTTGTCGAGTTCTGTGTGAAGCCGCCGAGGATCTCGACGAGCCAACTTTCCTCATAGAACAATGAGGAAATAGAGAACATGTTCTCTATTTGGCTTGACGAGGAACTCGTCGGCTTCCTCGGCCGAAAGTGTACACACGCCGGGTTTCTCGGCAGAATTCAGCTCCGATCGAGTTTCTGGCTGAATTCTGCCGAGAAACTCGGTCGTGTGTACGGGGCCTAACAGTCTGCCTTTGTTTTGTAAAGCGTCAAACTGTTGGCACTATACATATACACAGAGCTTTTTTTCTCAGAAAATAGGTGCAGGAACTCAACCACGACCCCGTTCAAATTTCACAAACAGTAGAAGGGTCTTAAAGGGGCATTAAATACCAGGATTGCATTACATACAGAGTGCAGAGTTCAGGGGGTTACACACAGTGCTGTAAACACAGAAACCAGACTTCTGTGTTTACAAGTGATTGTGGTGAGCAGGCACCAAAGCGTCTGAGCCAGAGGTGGTGGAACTGAGTTCCCCCAAGTTCCCCCTGAAAAAAAGCCCTGCATATACATGTATAATAATAATAATAATAATAATAATAATAATAATAATAATATTAATCAGTGCAGTGAATGATCATTTCTGACTGGTTGCCTAAACCCACTACAACTTATTATTACAATCTTACATCTGTATTATGCATGACCGATCCAGCTAACCACGCCATTTCTGACTGTTGTATTCAATGGCATAATGCAACTGTCCATGTAAACTCCAGGCAGATATGAAACCTCAAATAATGCAAGCGTGTGTTTTTTACAAAATCAAGTAAAAGCAACTGCTTCCAGTACATTTATCTTGGTAATAGCCTCTTGTAATACCCTGCAATGCAGAGCTCAGACCAAGAGAGGGAGGTGAAGCACTCCGACCTAGTCAACCATACTGCAGTGTTCATGTGCTGACGAGGAATATGCTAGCAGGCAGAAAGAGTAGAGTGATGACTTAATTTTCCTCCTGCTTCTCCTTCACTGTTTATTCACACGTTGCATGCATGACATGACTTCATCTGTCTATTTAGATGTTTGCCAGGAGTTAAGCTCTTGAAAAGTGTGGTACGAATAAAACGTATTTATAATAAGACTAAAAAAAAAAATAATATATAATAATAAGCTGGGCTCTTAAAGTCACATATTGACCAAATACACAAAATAAAAATATATGAATAAATACAAAAACTGAATGGGTTGTTTTTTAAAAGGTGAGGGTTTACAACTACTTTAACTTGAATAATTTTTACAAGAAAAAATGCAACTGCAGTTATGCACCTATATATACTTGTCTACCTTTTCTAGAGTTCCCTGGGACCCCTGGGCCAGATTCACAGTCCGGCGGCGCAGCGTAACGTAACCCGTTTACGTTACACCGCCGCAAATTTCCCGATTTAGTGCCCGATCCACAAAGCACTTACCTGGAATTTTGCGGCGGTGTATCCTAAACAGGTCCGGCGCAAGGTGGCCCAATTCAAATGGGGCGGGTACCATTTAAATTATGCTCCCGTCGCAAATTTCCCGACGTGCTTTGTGTGAAAAAAAGACTTGCGCCTGGAAAAAGATTTTTTTTTAAAAAAAATCAAAAGCAACGCGGGAAAGACAGGCATACTTTAACATGGTGGAGTACTTTTACACAATGTTAAAGGTGCCCTATCTTGCAACGGAAATCTAACACTCGCGACGACGTAACGACGGGAAAAATCTTCGTGGATCGCCTTAACTCCTAATTTGCATACCCGACGCTGTATTACGACGCAAACTCCCCCCAGCGGCGGCCGCGGTATTGCATCCTAAGATCCGACAGTGTAAAACAATTACACCTGTCGGATCTTCTGGCTATCTATGCGTAACTGGTTCTATGAATCAGTCGCATAGATAGAACAACAGATACGACGGTGTATCAGGAGATACGCCGTCGTATCTGCTCTGTGAATCTGGCCCCCTATACCTAGGGTTGTCTAATATGTAAATACCACATTACCAAAGGCAATCTGTTGAACGCCCTTTGCAAACCTGCCATGCCATTGGTTACTGAATGAGCCTGTGAAAGGTTGGAAGTAGTTCAGCAAGCAACTTGGCCACTAGAAAAATGGCACTGATGCGTGCCTGCATTTTATCCACTATTTATGACATGTAAAGATTTAGTTGGAGAGCTTGTTTAAAGGGGTTGCAAAGGTAAAAAAATGTTTCCCTAAATAGCTTCCTTTACCTTAGTGTAGTTCTCCTTCACTTACCTCATCTTTCGATTTTGCTTTTAAATGTCCTTATTTCTTCTGAGAAATCCTCACTTCCTGTTCTTCTGTCTGTAACTCCACACAGAAATGCGAGGCTCTCTCCCTGGAGTGGAGTGTCGTGCTCGCCCCCTCCCTTGAGAAGTGAGAATTTCTCAGAAGAAATAAGGACATTTAAAAGCAGAATCGAAGGATGAGGTAAGTGAAAGAGGACTGCACTAAGGTAAAGGAAGCCATTTAGGGAAAAAATGTTTTACCTTTACAACCCCTTTAATTTTAAGAGATTTTGTTTAACCACTTGCCGACCAGCAGTTTTACTGCAGCTGCATGGCACAGCTGGATGAAATGACGTTATGTTACTCCACTTCACCCTGTGGCCACTACGGGCCCGTGCGCAGCCGCTGCTCACCCCCAGAGCCCAGGGCACCGACGGGTGCGATGATCGCAGGGTACCCACGATCGCTCGTGACGCAGCGAGAACCGGGATCTGTGTATGTAAACACACAGATCTCGGTTCTCTCAGGGGAGAAATGACTGATCGTGTGTCCATACAATGTATGAACAGCGATCTGTAATTTTCCCTAGCCAGTCCTATTTCCCCTTCAGTTAGAATACAGAACGCAGTTAACCCCTTGATCGCCCCCTAGTGTTAACCCTTTCCCTGCCAGTGACATTTTTACAGTAATCAGTGCATTTTTATAGCACTGTTCGCTGTAAAATTGTCAATGGTCCCAAAAATGTGTCAAAAGTGTCCGATGTGTCCGCCGTAATGTCACAGTCCCAATAAAAATTGCATATCGCTGCCATTACTAGTAAAAAAAATAATAATAATAAAAATGCCATAAATCTATCCCCTATTTTGTAGACGCTATACATTTTGGGCAAACCTATCAATATATGCTTAGTGTGATTTTTATTTTTTTACCAAAAATATGTAGAAGAATACATATCTGCCTAAACTGAGGGGAAAAAAATTTGGGGGGAAAAAATTGGATATTTATTTTATACAAAAAGTAAAAGATATTGATTTTTTTTCAAAATTGTCGCTGTTCTTTTGTTTATAGCGCAAAAACGAAAAGAACAAAAGAACGGGACAAAAAGAACACAAATTTTGTTTGGGTACAGCGTTGCACGACCGCGCAATTGTCAGTTAAAGGGACGCAGTGCCGAATCGCAAAAAGGGCTCTGGTCAGGAAGGGGGGTAAAGCGGGTTAAGGGTTTTTTAAATGCATTCCAAATGCACATAAACAAGCTTAGTTCAGATCATTGTGTTTCAGTACAAAAAAAAAGAGCAGCAGCATGCATTTTTTCACAATGCAATGAGCATGTATGAATGCAATGCACTGCAGTGTGTGACTCTGGGAAAGAATGGAAATGAGTGAAAAAAAAAAGCTTGTAAAAACACATAAAAAAGCACAACACAATGTGATGCAAACCATTTAAAAAACATGCCAATGAATGTAAATTTGCTCGCATTAAAGCGAAACTACAGAAAAAAACATTCCCCTCTGGGTGATCTATGTACATTACAGGGATTTTAACAAACTTTGTTGCAGATTCCTACCTTCTCAAAGAAGCTCAAAGAAGCTGCTCCTACAGGCTTTTGAGCTCTTTTGGGCTCTCATTGTTTCTGCCTGAAAGATCCCCTCCACGTTGGTCAATATGTCCATGCACACTATGGGGTTGATTTACTAAAGTCAAATCCACTTTGCACTACAAGTGCATTTGAAAGTGCAGTGGCTGTAGATACGAGGGGGACATGCAAGGAAAAAAAATAATAGCATTTTTGCTTGTACATGATTGGATGATAAAATCAGCTCTTCCCCTTAGATCTAAAGTGACTTCACTTCCAAGTGCACTTGCACTTGTAGTGCAAAGTGGATTTGCCTTTAGTAAATAACCCCCAATGGGTTTTTCCGGAATTTACAGGCAAAAAAAAACCCCCACCAAACTTGCGTTTTTGAGAGGAGCTTTCGAGCAGAAAAGACGCCTAGGTGCCTGAAAAAAGGTAAGAAAGCTTGAAAAATCTCAAAGAAGCTTGAAAACACACAAAAAAATAGAAAAAATTAAGGGAGGGTTTGTGAAAAAAAGCTCAAAAAAGTGCAAACAAGCTCAAAGAAAGAATCACAAAAAAAGCACAAGCTTCTTCAAGCTGAAGTAAAAGCTCAAATGCCTATAAAAAGCACCTTTTTTTTTAGCTGCAGTGTGCATAAAACCTTATTCTGAAGAAATCCCTGTGTGTTTGTCTGTGTCCATGTGGGAAAGTGGAGTTACCCTTTAAAGCAAAGAGAACACAGAGATTGTGGCGTGAAATGGGCCAAAGGGATTTTATGTTGTTTATTTTTTCATTTGCACACGTACCTGGAATTACTAATATTCTATGAAAACATATTTTGGGTAGCAGGGGTTCAATCGTTTATCATTTTTAAATCCTTTCTGTTATCTGTGCCAAAATATTTGGTCATGTTCATGAGTCTTGTTAGTTTTCAGTTTTGAGATACCATGCTAAAAGCCCTTAGGTTTAGAATCTTTTAACCTATGGTTGGATTTCTACTGACAAGATGTGAGGATTTTTCTATTCCTAAAATGATGTTAAAAAAATTGCTGGCATTCCTTACATATGTTTTAACATTTTTTTTAAATGTACAGTCAGTACAGTCAGTCAGTGTCAGAGGTCAGTCAGTCAGTCAGTGTCAGAGGTGGAGTAGGGTGCTTCGGACCTTCCGTTACGAGCCTGCTCCCACCCAGACCTGACAGTCAGCTACTAGGCAGACTGCCATTACCTGTCCTGCACAGGGAACAGCTACTAGGAACTACTGGGAACCAGGAATCCAGCTCTCTTCTCTCCTCGTGGACTCCTTCATTCGCCGCAGGTAAGACCCTGCCTCTCAGGGCCTACCATCCAGGGGAACCACTGACGGCCGTCCTTCTCAGGGCAGCCGTCACTCAGACCCCTCACTGCGGCTCTCTATTCCCCTCTTGGGCTCGGCATCCCCACTCGCACGGCCACCCACGATTGTGGTGGCCCCTAGACACCCCACCTGGGTGTATTCTCGGCGCTTCTCGGCGTTTTTTTACACGCCCGCGCCAGCCTGCTACTTTCCGCGGCCGCCGCGCCTCAGGAAAGTCCGCGGCTTCAGCCGCGGCCTACCGGCGCTCCGTCCGTTTTCTCCCTGCGCCTGCCACCAATAGTGCGGGTCTTTCTGATTATCGCCCCCGCACCCCCAGAGGTCCCCTCCACCCCCCTGCTAAGCAACCAGATTGGGGGAATCATTTTCTTACCAACCTGGTTGCCCCCCCAGCCTGGGTCCTGTATCTTTGCCTGGCGGCCATCTTGGTGCACCCCAGCAACAGTGACACCCAGCATCCCCCCCCCCCCTCTTTTTCCCCTCATTAAGTTCAGCAGTCTTTGACCCAGGGCTTGAAGCCGATCGCCTTTAGGGATCAGGAAGAAATTTTTTTCCCTGCCGCAGCACATTGGCCAGCTTGCCCAGGGTTTTTTTTTTTGCCTTCCTCTGGACCAAGGACTGCTGAGAGCGAGGATTCTCCGAATCCTCTCTCACCGATCACCCGCACCCCCGCCCACGGTGACTGGCAACAATGGTTAAATTGCGATACTCTGCGGAAACCATTTGGGGTCTGAGACAATTCGCAACAATATTACCTGCCGTCACCAAAAAAGCCTTAAAATCAGATCAACTTTTGAGAATCGATCGACGATCGATCATCAAAAATTTCAACCATTCAACACAGCTCAAGCACATATCATGTGCGTTGCTTAACACTAGATCAGCAGTTAAACACCGATCAGAAATCCATGATTTCTTACTACAAAACGATCTGGACTGCCTCTTCATTACAGAAAGTTGGCTGTCAGACGATTGCAACACCATTCTTGGAGAACTGGTACCAGCAAATTATCGTATCCTAACGGAAAATAGAATAGGGCAAAGAGGAGGAGGCCTGGCGGTGATTCATAAGTCTCATATTGCAATCACTAAACCGGTCCTTCAAAATCCTCTACCTTTTATGGAAACTCTTACGCTTCAACTTCAAGCTCACTCTCAGGAGACCGTTCACATTCTCCTCTGCTATAGGCCCCCTGGGCCCAAATCGCATTTGATTTCAGCATTAACGGAGTTCATATCCACTTACTCCCTTAACAGCAATCATCTTTTGCTGCTCGGGGATTTCAATTTGTGGGCCAACTCCTCACAGGATCCCATCGCGGATGCCTGCATCGACCACCTGGAAGGGTTAGGTCTTCAGCAACTTATATGCGGACCCACGCATGCTTCAGGTCACACTCTCGACCTAATTTTTAGACAAAATCTGAAAATAAACATTCTGGGTATTGAACCTTTGCCATGGACAGACCACCATGCAATTAGCTTCATAATTCCCAGAATTCCACTAGTCATGAAAGTACCCAAGCCGGTGACAATACACTGGGCTAGATCTCAGAGGAAGCTCCACTCGGAACTCTTCAGATCTACCCTGGGAAACCGAATTGGGGCTATTCCTCCTCAGCTAGCAGCCTCAGATACTTTGGATGCCATAAATGCAGCTCTGCTACAGTCAGCCGACTTAGCAGCACCAAAGCGCAAATTTCGCAGCCGGGCAAAAAAGTCCAGCTGGTTCAATAACCAGCTGTCGCTATTGAAGCAAGAGCGCAGAAGGGCGGAAGCCGCCTGGATAAGAAGTCCTTCAGAAGACCGCCTCAACTTCTACAAAGCAGTAACTACACGATATCACAAGGAAATTTTCAAAGCCAAGAAACTTCACTTTTCCACGGTGATTAACAGCGCAATGAATCGCCCACGCGAACTCTTCAGGATGGTCACCCAGACCATGAATCCGGGATGTCTTGAAGTCCCCACTTCAGACACCCAAGAGTTCTGCAATGAACTATCGGATTTCTTCATCAACAAAATTGAAAAAATTCGGGTAAGTATTCGGCAAAACAATACTCCACTCAGCCCCCTCTTCAATCAAAACACCGACGGAACGCCTCTACAATCAACTAAGTTCACTTTGGAACCCATCTCCATTGATACCACAAAAAAATTCATTGGTGCGCTGCGCAACAGCACAGCACCCAATGACATCATTCCCACCAAGCTACTGAAGGAATGTGCCGACATCCTGGCGCCTCCGATCACACAGCTTATAAATCAGTCATTTAAGGAAGGCATAGTGCCTTCCCTGCTGAAAGAGGGCACAATCCTGCCGATCTTGAAAAAACCTAATTTGGATCCTATGGACCCAACTCACCGCCGTCCCATAACAGGTCTAAATGCTCTGTCCAAGATAATGGAGAAAGTGGTGGTAAATCAGCTGCAACAGCATCTGGATACCCACAACCTACTCGATCCATTTCAATCCGGGTTCCGTCCCGGACACGGGACAGAAACGGCCTTACTGAAAATATGGGATGATGCGCTCGAGGCCGCAGACGAAGGAGAATCGTGTCTCCTGGTTCTGCTGGACCTAAGCGCAGCCTTTGACACAGTAGACCATAAATTGCTACTGAGACGACTAACAGAAGTCGCCGGAGTCTCAGAAGATGCCTTACCATGGTTCTCCTCTTTTCTCGGAAACCGTTCACAAACAGTGAAACTGGGATCTTTCACGTCAGAAAAACGCGCGGTGCCATGTGGGGTCCCCCAAGGATCCCCCCTGTCACCGGTGCTGTTTAATATCTATCTTCGTCCTCTCTTTGATATTATCAGTAGCCAAGAACTACTCTATCACTCGTATGCAGACGACACGCAGTTGTACTTTCGCATCTGCCAAAAAAAGGATCATCATCTCAGATTAGAGAAATGTCTCTCCTCAATAGAAAACTGGATGACTAAGAGTTATCTCAAACTCAATAGCGCTAAAACAGAACTCTTTATGTTCAATGCCAGTCGGAAGAGACAACCGACAACTAACTGGACACCTTCGCCCATCCTGGGTCAGACCATCTCCCCTAGCTCCAAAGTCAAAAGTCTAGGAGTCACGTTTGACACCTTCATGACAATGGACGCACAAATAGGGTCAGTAGTCAGCGGGACGCACCATTTGATGCGCCTTCTACGCAGACTTATTCCATTTATTCCCAAAGAAGACATAGCAGTCGTGGTGGGAACAATCGTGAATTCCAGACTGGACTATGCAAATGCCCTTTACCTCGGGCTCCCCAAGTACCAAATCGCTCGTCTTCAAGTCGTACAGAATACGGCCGCTAGACTTGTGACTGGGAAAAAATCTTGGGAATCAATCTCACCTTCGTTGAGATCCCTTCACTGGTTGCCAGTGAAAGACAGAATTGCATTCAAAGCACTCTGCCTGACACATAAGTGCATCCATGGGAAGGCTCCTCGATATCTTTGCGACAAGATCAAAACGCACAATTGCAACCGCATTCTGCGATCCACCGACCAAAATCTGGTCAAGGTTCCTAAAACCAAATACAAGTCCAAAGGAGAAAGAAGGTTTGCTTTCCAGGGCCCCAGGCTTTGGAATGCTTTGCCAACCAGCATTCGGTTGGAGCAAAACCACCTGTCTTTCAGAAGGCAGATCAAAACCCTGCTTTTCTGAAAGGCATGAGACACTAACAACTAGCGCCCAGAAGCGATTCAGTTCGCATGTGCCGCGCTATATAAATTTTTCATTCATTCATTCATTTACACCCACTCATTTAATAGTTAAGCAGCCCTTATCTTAAGTTTATTACTTTTTATCTAAGATGTAGAAAGCCTGTTGCTTTACCAACTTTATCAGCCCTTATCATTCCTTAAGGTATAGAATCATTAATTAGTTTAGCACTTGTTATCGAAAAAATTCAGCATTTCATCGTTTATCATTACTAGCAGAAATGACCCGGTCATACAATAGTAAGAAATGGTATTTGAAGGAAGTCAAAGAGAACCGGTCATGGCTGGGCTTATGAAAGAACCTGAATATTTATAGCTGGATTCAGAAAGATTTACGCCGGCGTATCAGTAGATACGCCGACGTAACTCTGAATCTACGCCGTCGTAAGTTTAAGTGTATTATCAAACTGAGATACACTTAAACCTAGCTAAGATACGACAGCCTGCGCCGTTGTATCTTAGGGTGCAATATTTAGGCTGGCCGCTAAGTGGCGCTTCCGTTGAGTTCGGCGTAGAATATGTAAATCCCTAGATACGCCGATTCACGAACGTACGTGAGCCCGTCACAGTAAAGATACGCCGTTTACGTAAGGTGTTTTCTGACGTAAAGTTATTCCATCAAATAGCTGGCCTAGTCAATGTTAAGTATGGCCGTCGTTCCAGCGTCGAAATGTGAAAATTTTACGTTGTTTTCGTAAGTCGTCCGTAAATAGGGCTGGACGTAATTTACGTTCACATCGAAACCAATACGTCCTTGCGGCGTACTTTGGAGCAATGCACACTGGGATATGTACGCGGACGGCGCATGCGCCGTTCGTAAAAAACGTCAATCACGTTGGGTCACGAGTAATTTACATAAAACACGCCCCCCCCATCCTCATTTGAATTAGGCGCGCTTACGCCGGCCACATTTACGCTACGCCGTCGTAAGTTAGGAGGCAACTACTTTGTGAATACAGTACTTGCCTCTCTGACTTAAGGCGGCGTAGCGTAAATACGATACGCTACGCCGCCTTAAAGATGCAGCGCCCTACTTGAATCTGGCCATTAGTCTTTAAAGAGGATCTTCACCCTAAAGAGAAAAACATAACAGTCAGCAGTTACAAATACTATAAGGCTACTTTCATACTAAAGCGCTGGGTGCGCTGGCGGTAAAACGCTGCTAGTTTTAGCGGCATTTTAACCGTTTTGTTTGCCGCGATTTTCGGCCACTAGCGTTGCGGCTTTAACCCCCGCTAGCGGTCGGAAAACAGTTAAAACCGCCTGCAAAAACACCTCTTTGCAGCGTTTTGAGGGCACGTTGGAGGCGCAATCCCATTGTTTTCAATGGGCATGAGCGCTATATGAGCGTTTTTTTTTTACTGCTCCTACCGCGCCTAAAAGATGCAGCTGGCAGGACTTTTTTTGCATCCCGCCAGCGCAACGCTCCAGTGTGAAAGCCTGAGGAAAGGAAAGGAGCCGCTCTTTCCGGGCGCATTGCAGGCACTATTTTTTGAGCAGTGTGAAAGCAGCCTAACTGCTGATAAAAGGACACTTACATGTCCAGAGATCCAGTGCTGTCCTCTGGACGTTTTTTGCTGGCCTTCGGGTCCCTGGCATGTTTACTATATGCCTAGTACACACGGGTCAAATGTTGTGTGTAAGTCAGCCGGTCCGACAAAAGCCTGTCAGACGAACATGCTAGGAAACCAGAAGCTGACCAGCTCTCGATCAGAGCTCTCAGCCAATGGCACACAGTGGGATCAGAGCCGCAGGAACATGAAGTGATCACAGCGGTATGGTGGTGGGGGGAGGGGCAAATACATCTCTCATCTACATCTCTCTCTGCAGCAGTAAAAAATTGACAGAAGGGAGCAGAGGAGAAGCTGACTGTAGTGAAGGTTGAGCCACAGGGAGATTTGCTCTAGGGATTGTCCCCGCTGCAACCTCCTCCTGCTTGTCAGTAGACATGTGCAGACTGAAATATTTTGTTTCGGAATTTCGTTTTCGTCCGAAAATACATTTTATTTTGTTACTCCCGAAATTCATTTTTATTTATTTTGTTTCGTAAAAAAAAAAAAGGAATTTGTCTGAAAATCCGAATTATGGTTGAATCTGTCAATTGAAGGCTTATGGTGTCTGTCGAATGTTCTAAGAAGATTCGATGAAGCAGCTAAACTGTACGATGCCGCAATCGTACATTTTCGGTCGAATGTTTCTCCTACAAGCTATAGAAGAATTCTAATGTTGTATGACACTAGTAATAATTATATTTATTAATTATTATTACTAGTCAACCAACATTCAAATTCTACTATAGCCTATGGGCCGAGCAGATGACCAGAAATGTACGATCGTGGCTTCGTACAGTTTAGCTGCTTGTCGAATAATCGTAGAATTTTCGACAGACACCATAAGCCTTCAATAACAGATTCGACGTTTGTACGTTTTTCGCTGCTTCGTCGAATCTTCATTGTTCATGTCGAATGGTCTACCCCTACACTGTCTCTATAATGTTGAATCTTTCCTCTCTATGTAGAATAATCTTGGACTAATAGAGTTAAGGTTAGGCACATTTGACCGCAGGTTCGATAGACACAGATCGCTATTGTCAGCGTCATGTCGAATCTCCTATCTATATCGAACTGTTGTAGCAACGAAAACAAAAATAGAGCATTTTTTTATGTCGGATCTTTCGGATTTTGGATTCTGCGTGTTTTTTTTTGTTTGTTAAGGCTGCATTCACACCTGAGCGTAGCGTTTTGCGGCCTTTTTTTACCGTGATTTGCGGCGACAAAACGCAGCGTTTTTTACCGCGATTTTTTAAAGGTCTAGGGTCACCAATGTAAAACGCCCAAACGCCCAAATTCGAGCGACAAAAAAGGGTCCAGAACTTGTTTGGGCTTCAGGCGTTCAGCGTCAGGCGTTTTGTAGTGGAGATGTGAACCATCTCCATAGAGAATAATGTATTTTTTCCCCTCTAGCGTTTTGGGGCGTCGCGCTTCAGGCGACAAAACGCTCAGGTGTGAATGCAGCCTTAAACGATAATAAAAATACCCGAAATTCGGACGAAAATGCATTTGGACAAAAACAAATGCACATGTCTACTTGTCAGGTCCCTGTACAGAAGGGCCAACTGTACTGCCTTATCAGCAACCCTGGATGTATGCCTTGTCGAAAAATCCTATATTTTTTGCAACACCAAACCATGCTACAAAACTGCCGCTGATCCTTTTCTCAGAGTGTACATTTAATATTATGTTGCACTTCTGAAGTTAAATTAGGGATGCAATTAGTAGGCTCCGCTTTTTCTTTCTCCAGCCTTTAACAAAATGCAGGTTTATTTAGAGAGTGCTTCCAATTGCAGGCTATAATATACTGCACAGAACTGTTTCCATGAACCTGTACTTTGCTTATAATAGGTCAAATTAAAGGCTCAGATTATAGCAGGCCTTCCCTGTGCTCGCCCACCACCCTGCTATATTTCCTTATGCTCCAGAAAATTCGATGTTTTGCATTTCTGAAAGGTAAAAAATTACACAGCGCTACGTAGGCGCCCTGGTTTTGGACAGCTGTGCTTACATTGTTTGCTATTAGTGAACATATTGCTTTACATAGTCTAGAAAATGTATATTTTTATTTTAGGCTCCATCCGACATACAAAACAGCACATCAGAGAATTAACCTGTGATAATAAAAACTGCACATACTGTGCAGCCATCAATACAGTAAATATAAAATAAAAGTTTGCCATATAGCAATCAACAGTAGCACTGTAAGAACAATAGGGACCTGAAAACAGAGCAAAGCAATAACGACAGGAACGATGAGAACAATGAGGCTAACATTTTAACCTATGGTTCTCCCCTTGGAATAACAGTAAAGGTACATGAAAGAAGCACCAGCCTCTAATAACACCTCGCTCATTCTTGTGCCTCAACTATAACCGCCTATCCAGGTTACTAACTGAAAATATATATTTAGTCTATAGACATCCATTTAAAAGGTTAGAGACAAATTAGAGAATTTACAGACACACCACTTTAACCGTTTTATAGTAACCATACTGTCTTATTTTCAGCAGGATAAGTAACATTTTGTGATGTTGTGTACTTAAAGCAGCATTAAACCCCAAAATAAAAATGTATTGGCACAATAGCAGCAGTGGGCAAATGGGCGTACAGGTACATCCCCTTTAATTTGCGGCACTCAATGTCTGCCGGTGGCCCACAATTGTGTCACAGAGAGGGAGAACGAGAAGATGCCTATGTAAACAAGGGGTTAGATTCAGGTACGGCGACGTAAGATTGTGCGGGCGTAGCGTATGTTATTTACGCTACGCCGCCACAATTTAGAGAGGCAAGTGCATTATTCACAAATCACTTGCTCCGTAAGTTGCGGCGGCGTAGCGTAAATCTCTCGGCGTAAGCGCGCCGAATTCAAATTGTCAAGAGGTGGGCGTGTTTTATGTAAATAAAACATGACCCCACGTAAATGACGTTTCTCACGAACGGCGCATGCGCCGGCCGTGAACGTATCCCAGTGCGCATGCTCCTAATCACGTCGCAAATAGTCAATGCTTTCGAAGTGAACGTAATTTACGCAAAACCCTATTCGCGAACGACTTACGCAAACGACGTAAAATTTTCAAAATTTGACGCGGGAACGACGTCCATACTTAACATTGGCTATGCCTCATATAGCAGGAGTAACGTTACACCGGAAAAAGCCTTATGCAAACTACGTAAAAAAATCAGCCGGGCGCACGTACGTTTCTGAATCGGCGTATCCAGCTCATTTGCATATTCTACGCTGAAATCGACGGCAGCGCCACCTAGCGGCCAGCGTAAATATGCAACTAAGATACGACGGCGTAAGAGACTTACGCCAGTCGGATCTTAGCCTAATTTCGGCGTATCTTGCTTTCTGAATACAGAAAGAAGATACGCCGGCACAGCTTTGAATTTACGCGGCGTATCAATAGATACGCCGGCGTAAATTCTTGCTGAATCTAGCCCTAGGGATTTCCCTGTTCTGCCTAATGAGATGACAGGGATCTAATGCTCCCTGTCATCGGGAGTAATGATCTCTGTCATGTCACTGGTAGCCCATCCCCCCACAGTTAGAATCACTCCCTAGGACACACTTAACCTCTTGATTGCCCCCTAGTGGTTAACCCCTTCCCTGCCAGTGTCATTTATACAGTAATCAGTGCATTTTTATAGCACTGATCGCTGTATTAATGACAATGGTTGCAAAATAGTGTCAAAAGTGTCCGATGTGTCTGCCGCAATATCACAGTCACAATAAAAATCACAGATCGCCGCCATTACTAATAAAAACGAAATTCTAATAAAAATGCCATAACTCTATCCCCTATTTTGTAGACGCTATAACCAATCAATTTACGCGTATTGTGATTTTTTTACCAATAATATGTAGAAGAATACATATCGGCCTAACTGAGGAAATTTTTTATATTTATAGCCGTGTCAGGACGCCCACTAACACACAGCTCCTTTCTCTATCTGCAAAGTAGAGAGAGTCCTGACCCTCCTGCTCTCCCCCTCCCCCCTCAAGAGGCTTTCTCCACACCAGGGAGAAAGCCTTGCATTACTGTGTGGAGTTACAGACAGAAGAACAGGAAGTGAGGATTTCTCAGAAGAAATAAGGACATTTAAAAGCAAAATCGAAGGATGAGGTAAGTGAAAGAGGACAGCACTAAGGTGAAGGAAGCTATTTAGGGATTTTTTTTTTTTACCTTTACAACCCCTTTAAGCTAGGTAAGTATTTTGGGATGGGGCTGGGTGGGACCATGGTAGTAAGGAATTTTTTTTACCCAAATGCAGAGAATGCAATAAGGTGAAATACCTCCAGAATTTAAAACTACTTTAAGAATTTGTAAGCTACAATATACAGTATAAATGTTTTGGGGTTATAAAGCGCTTTCACTTTAGGGATGGCCGGAGCAATATTTTTGGCCATACAGGCATCAAATCATTGAGGGCTTGTCACTGCAACAGCCTGCACTATCCAGTGCCCACTGGTGGGCAATGTGAAGGCAGTGATGCCAATGTGCTCTAAACAGCACATTAGACTGTAACTGTTTTTTATTTCAGACTTTTACTAAAATGTCAAATAATTATTTTTTACTGGGAGCAGCACAGACAGTACCATTGTAGATTGCATTGCGCCATGCTGCTTAAAAAAAAAGAAAAAAAAAAGCATGGCGTGCCGATGTGAACGGACATGTTATTGAACAAGGTGTTTTGCCTTGTCTATGTGTTGGGCAATGGGCCTTGAATGAAGCATAACATACAGAGAGTATTTGGAAGGCCACTAAAATACACATTTTCAAGCTTGCATTAGAGTAAGACGGTGTTATGAACACTGCGGTTGGCTTATGTTATAATGCAGGAAAAAAAATCAATCCTTTTTATGGACATTTAAATTTTTTCATAGACTTCGTATTATATTAATTGACCCTTTTTTATGGACAGTCAATACATTTCAGCTAGCAAGGCCGGACCTTTTACTTCAATTTCTGGACAGCTGTCAATGAGACTATTTTTTTTTCCTTTCCTTATGGAAGTAGATTGGAGACGAGCCAACCAGGGGTGGTGACAGGGGCTGGGTGTGAATTTTACTCGTACATGTAGCGTATCTCATATTCACCATTGAAAGGTCTATGCATTGCGAACCATAGCAGAATATAAACTCTGACCACCTGCTTGTATTAACAAGTAACTAAAGGCAAAACATTGTATTAAATTTGACCACAGAGTCACTACTGTCATGTTATTATTGTTGTCTGTTTCCCTGGGCGGGAATTTACACTCTTTAACCACTTCCTTACTGGGCACTTAAACCCCCTTCCTGCCCAGAGGACTTTTTGCGATTCGGCACTGCGCCGCTTTAACTGACAATTGCGCGGTCGTGCGACGTGGCTCCCAAACAAAATTGACGTCCTTTTTTCCCCACAAATAGAGCTTTATTTTGGTGGTATTTGATCACCTCTGCGGTTTTTATTTTTTGCGCTATAAACAAAAATAGAGTGACAATTTTGAAAAAAAAAACATTTTTTACTTGTTGCTATAATAAATAGCTCAATTTTTTTTTTAAAACAAATTTTATCCTCAGTCTAGGCCGATACGTATTCTTCATATTTTTAGTAAAAAAAAAAAAAAAAAAATCGCAATAAGCGACTGGTTTGCGCATATTTATAGCGCCTACAAAATAAGGGACAGAATTATTATTATTATTTTTTTTTTTTTTACTAGTAATGGCGGTGATCTGTGATTTTTATTGCGACATTATGGCGGACACATCGGACACTTTTGACACATTTTTGGCACCATTCACATTTATACTGTGATCAGTGCTATAAATATGCACTAATTACTGTATAAATGTGACTGACAGGGAAGGGGTTAACACTAGGGGGTGAGGAAGGGGTTAAATGTATTCCTTATATAGTGTTCTAACTGTGGGGGAAGGGGGGTGACTGGGGGAGGTGACCGATCTGTGTCTCTATGTACAAGAGACACAGATCGGTCTCCTCTCTCCCTGACAGCACCGCTGTCTGTGAGAGCCGGCAATGAGAAATGATCTCATATGTAAACATATGAGATCATCTCTCATTGGCCGCACAGATCGCCTAGCAAACAGCCACTCCGATTGGCGTTCACGGCGATCTGTGATTGGCTGTGTCCAAGGGACACGGCCAGCACAGAAGTTCCCAGCTGCGCGCTCGGGAGCGCTCGCGGGGAACGCGGAAAGGGGCGGACGTGAAAACACGGCGCCCCAGAGAAGTAGAACCACCCTGCGGCCGTATATAGTCGTACGGCCGTCGGGAAGTGGTTAAGGGCCGATTCTTGTGCAAATCACATCTGAATCAGTGCGGTGTGATTTGAGCCCATTCACTTTGAATGAATACTTTTTCAAGGCACCATACGGTACCTTGAAAAAGTATTCATTCCCCTTGAATTTTGTTATGTTACAACCAAAAATTGAAATTTGTTTTATTGGGGTTTTATGTGATAGACCAACACAAAGTGGGACATAATTGTGAAGTGGAAGGAAAATGAAAAATGGTTTTCAAAATGTTTTACAAATAAATACGGTATGTGAAAAGTGTGGCGTACATTTGTATTTAGCCCCCTTTACTCTGTTACCCCTAACTAAAATCTAGTGGAACAAATTGCCTCCAGAAGCCACCTAATTTGTAAATAGAGTCCACCTGTGTGTAATTTAATCTCAGTATAAATACAGCTGTACTGTGAAGCCCTCAGAGGTTTGTAAGAGAACCTTAGTGAACAAACGGCATCATGAAGGCCAAGGAACACACCAGACAGGTCAGGGATAAAGTTGTGAAGAAGTTTAAAGCAGGGTTAGCATATAAAAAAATAAGCTTTGAACATCTCACAGAGCTCAATTCAGAAATGGAAAGAGTTTTGAACAACTGCAAACCTACCTAGACATGGCCGTCCAACTAAACTGACAGGCCGGGCAAGGAGAGCATTAATCAAAGAAGGAGCCAGGAGGCCCATTGTAACTCTGGAGGAGCTGCAGAGATCCACAGCTCAGGTGGGAGAATCTGTCCACAGGACAACTATTATGCCGCGTACACACCATCACTTTATGTGATGAAAAAAAACTACACTTTCTGTGAAGTAAAAAATGACGTTTTTGAAACTTCAATTTTCAAAGACGAAGTTGCCTACACACCATCGTTTTCTCACAATGATCTTGCAAAGTGAGGTTACGTTCCACCACGTTTTACCATTGAAGCTTGCATCATAAGTAGCTTCTGGGCATGCGTGGATGAAAAAACGTCTTAGAAAACAACGTTTTTTGCTACACACGGTCAATTTCTGTGAAGTAAAAAGTGCACTTTTGAAAAACGACACATAAAATTGAAGCATGCTTCAATTTTTTTTGGTCGTTTTTTACAAGACATAAAACTACGTTTGCCCCCACACACAGTCAATTAAAGTGACGTTTCTAAAAACGTCATTTTTTTTCATCACATAAAGTGATGGTGTGTACGCGGCATTAGTCGTGCTCTCCACAAATCTGGCCTTTATGGAAGAGTGGGGGAAATTCTCTATTCACTGGAAAGTGAGGGGAAGTTAACAGCCTCAGATGATACACAGAGATTAACCTAATCTCCCTACATAGGTTTTATATGTATATCTGCTGTGTATTCATATACTGTTTAGAAAGTTCAGATCCTGTTAGGAGATTTTCTCTTCCTGGTTAACACATAGTGTGATGTCTGGGCATACAGTAAAGATAGTTAACATTGCTGATTGGAGGAAAGGCACACACCCCCCTCCCCTCGTAGGCAGCAACTCTCAGAGCTGTTTTGTAATAGGAGCTTCTCTCTGCTACTCTATTTTAGCAACCTCCTTTGACAAAAGATCCAGGCTGCTTTTGTCTAAAAAGTCAAAAAATATGTCAGGAGTTCTCAGGCTGATAACAGAGGAACCGTTCAGAAGAGCGCTACAAGACTTAGCTCATTGAAAATAGATAAAAAATAGTGCAGATATATGTGCCCAGCTCAAATTTCATGAATCTGGTTTACATCCACTTTAACCACTTAAGGACCGCCTCCTGCACATTTATGTCGGCAGAATGGCACGGCTGGGCACAAGCACGTACCTGTACGTCCTCTTTAAGTGCCCAGCAGTGGGTCTTGGGCGCGCGCCCGCGACCCAGTCCGAAGATCCGTAACCCGCGGCCCGATCGCCGATGGAGTCCCGCGAACGGTCCCCGGAGCTGAAGAACGGGGAGAGGTGTGTGTAAACACACCTTCCCCGTTCTTCACAGTGGCAGCTTTATTGATCGTGTATTCCCTGATATAGGGAAACACGATCAATGATGTCACACATCCAGCCCCGCCCCCCTACAGTTAGAAACACATATGAGGTCACACATAACCCCTACAGCGCCCCCTAGTGGTTAACTCCTAAACTGCAATTGTCATTTTCACAGTAAACAATGCATTTTTATAGCATTTTTTGCTGTGAAAATGACAATGGTCCCAAAAATGTGTCAAAATTGTCCGATGTGTCCGACATAATGTCGCAGTCATGAAAAAAATCGCTGATCGCCGCCATTAGTAGTAAAAAAAAATATTAATAAAAATGCCATAAAACGATCCCCTATTTTGTAAACGCTATAAATTTTGCTCAAACCAATCGCTGATTGTGATTTTTTTTACCAAAAATATGTAGAAGAATATGTATCGGCCTAAACTGAAAAAAAATAAATGAAATCATATATTTTTGGGGGGTATTTGTTATAGCAAAAAGTAAAAAAATATTTTTTTTTTCAAAATTGTCGCTCTATTTTTGTTTATAGCGCAAAAAAAATAAAAACCGCAGAGGTGATCAAATACCACCAAAAGAAAGCTCTTATTGTGGGAAAAAAAGGACGCCAATTTTGTTTGGAAACCACATCGCACGACTGCGCAGTGCGCAGAGAGAAAATTGAGGAAATGCTTCTTCCTGACAGCAGCAGATTAATCTAGCCTATACATTCAGAACACAGGTGGTAAAAAAGGTGACAGACCCTATTATTAGTTATTTTTTCCAAAAATACTAAAGCACTTGAACTTTTAGAGCCCTTTCACACTGGTGCGTTTTTGCGGCGTTTTTGCGGTAAAAATAGCGCTATTAAAACGCTCATAAAACGCTCCCCATGCATCTCAATGGACCCTTTTACACTGAGGCGTTGCGCTGGAGGAGCGTTGAGAAAAGTCCTGCAAGCAGCATCTTTGGAGCAGCTTTTGAGGGCTGAAAAAAATGCTCCAAAAACACCGCTATTTTACCATGATTTTACTGCGTTTTACCGCGTTTTTACAGCGTTTTCAATTCATTATAATGGAGCCCTCTCCATTATAAGGAATTGAAAACTCTGTAAAAACGCGGTAAAACTCAGTAAAATCACGGTGTTTTACCACTATTTTAACGCTCCGCTATAGGCGTTTTCAGTGTGAAAGGGCTCTTAAGGCACTAGGTATCAAATAATGAAAATCACATAGCAGCATACATCATTTTATTTTTATATAATATAAAAAGATTGTATAAAAATGACATTAAAAAGGGAGGGGAAAAGATTCAGAATCATTAATATAGGTGTACCCAAAATGAATAATTCAGCCCTCTACCAACTTATTACAACTGTAAGTCAAGCTAACCAACTGCTCTGTCCAACAATGGACCATGTATAGTGTTAAAAATATATTCATTCTATACAAAGTGGGAGGAGAAGAGGGTCACCGATGAGCTCTAGGCATTTTGCGGTCCAAGACGCATCATCAGGAGAAGTACACCAGAATCTATATTTCAATCCAAGTGGCATGTGGCTATCCATGCATATCCCTCAGCCCAAGACCCACCAGAAGGAGAAATACACTCCTGGAACCATGCTCAATTCCCAAAGTGAGACCACTGGAGCATACTAAGACCATCACCTCACCAACTGATAACATGTACAGCATTCCCAGATAAAATAAATTGTCAGGCCCCGTACACACGTCCGAGGAACTCGACGTGCCAAACACATCGAGTTCCTCGTTGAGTTCTGTGTTGAAGCCGCCGAGGATTTCGGCGGGCCAACTTTCCTCATTGAACGAGGAAATAGAGAACATGTTCTCTATTTGGCCCGACGAGTTCCTCGTTGGCTTCCTCGGTGAAAAGTGTACACACGACCGAGTTTCTCGGCAGAATCCAGCTCCGATCGAGTTTCTGGCTGAATTCTGCCAAGAAACTCGGTCGTGTGTACGGGGCCTTAGACCCTTAGCATATCAGGAAGATGTTCAAACACCAACCCCATCAAGGGACATGCAACGAGGTCAGAGGACCAACCAAGCCTAGACAAAGTCACTGACTGGAGACCAACAATGTATTTTTAATGGTCGGCTGGGGAAGACCAGGCTGTGTCATTCAGCATCAATGTAGTATGCATAAAGGTGCAGGAGGACCTGACTGTGCTGTCTGGCAACAGTGCTTAGATCATAAGTCTTGCTGAAAAAAGTTAAAAATCCTTTGGCAGGCAAAATAGTTCCCAAATATTTATTTTAAAAGGTGTATTCATCTACCTGTAATACAGCTTTAAAAATGCGTGCACATTTATATTAAACAAGATACCAAAACCCACAATGAAAACATTTTTGGTAGTGACAAGTTAAGATATAACCTATAACGTGGGCAGATACGTCAAGGGAGCCTAGCTTGCCTGAGTTATTCTGAAGAAATCTCAAGCCTGGTTCTTGTTCCAAGAGAAACTATTTTGTGTACAGTCCTAATTATATTTCAGCTTTGATTTTTAGTTTCTAATACCATTGGTGTCATGCTTACAGATGTCTTGCTCAATTGAGTTTGTCAGTTTGTGCAGGGTGGAAAATGTAATCTCTTTCAAGTTTTGTCTAGTATGTCCTAGCTTGACTTAACATGTCATCTTCAATTACAGAAACAAAGACACAGCTAAGGTCTTCTGACCTGTCTCCGATTCAACGGAGAAGTATGGCTGTCCCTGCAGAATACTGTAGACGACTTTTGCGCTGTTTCCATAGGTCGGATCATCCGCATCATTCGCTGTGACTTGAACGACAAATGTCCCTGCAATGAAAAGCAAAAAGGATGTCAGTTTTGCAAAAATCGTGTTGATAATGAAAAGAAAAGGAGGACTGGAATGGAAGGAAGGGGGGAGTGAGGGTGGGAGAAAGGAATGAAGGAGAGAAGTAAGGAAGAAGGAAAGGAAGGAAGGGGGAATGGAAGGAAGGGGGAAAGAAAGAAAGGAAGAAGGAACGGAAGGAAGGGGGAAAGGAAGGAAGAAGGAAAGGAAGTAAGGGGGAAAGGATGGAAGAAGGAAAGGAAGGAAGGGGGAAAGCAAGGAAGAAGGAAATGAAGGGGGAAAGCAAGGAAGAAGGAAAGGAAGGAAGAGGGAAGGAAGGAAGAAGGAACGGAAGGAAGGGGGAAACGAAGGAAGAAGGAATGGAAGTAAGGGGGAAAGGATGGAAGAAGGAAAGGAAGGAAGGGGAAAGCAAGGAAGAAGGAAATGAAGGGGGAAAGGCAGGAAGAAGGAAAGGAAGGAAGGGGGAAGGAAGGAAGAAGGAACGGAAGGAAGGGGGAAACGAAGGAAGAAGGAATGGAAGTAAGGGGGAAAGGATGGAAGAAGGAAAGGAAGGAAGGAAGGAAGGAAGGAAGGAAGGAAGGAAGGAAGGAAGGAAGGAAGGAAGGAAGGAAGGAAGGAAGGGGGAAAGCAAGGAAGAAGGAAATGAAGGGGGAAAGGCAGTAAGAAGGAAAGGAAGGAAGGGGGAAGGAAGGAAAGATGAAGGGAAGGATGGGGGAAAGGAAGAATTAAAGGAAGGGGGAAAGGAAGGAAGGAGGACATAAAAGGAAGGAGGAAAGGAAAGATGGGGGAAGGAAGGGGAAAGGAAGGAAGAAGGAAATAAAGGAAGGAAGGAGTAAGGGAAGGAAGGGGGAAAGGAAGGAAGAAGGAAAAGAAGGAAGGGTAAATTAAGGAAGAAGGAAAGAAAGGAAGGGGGGAAGGAATGAAGAAGGGAAAGAAAGAAAGGGGTAAAGCAAGGAAGGAGGAGAAAAGAAAGAAATTAAAGAGAGAAATTAAAGAAAGAAAAGGGGAAAGAAAGAAATTAAAGAAAGAAATTAAAAAAAGAAAAGGGGAACGAACGAAAGAAAGAAAGAAAGAAAGAAAGAAAGAAAGAAAGAAAGAAAGAAAGAAAGAAAGAAAGAAAAAAGAAAAAAAGGAACAAAGAAAAAGGAAAAAAGAAAGAAAATGAGAAAGAGGGAGGAAGGGAGGGAGAGAAGGTGGAAGGAAGGAATAGTTTATTCACTTTTCATATGGGCATAGCAATACAGTATTAGTATTAGCTTCAGGGATCCCCCTCTCCAACTGTCGCTTTGTTATCTCATGGAGAAAAATCTGTCATCCACTATAATACCTTCATTTTGTGTGAAGTAACGCAACGCAATATAATATTTTACTCCTGCTCTTTTCCTCTATAGCAGTTTTCTGTCAACATCTGATTTGCTACTAGCAAACAGTATAAGAAATCACATTAATCATGTAACTGCAGGTATGGAAGAAGAATAACATGTCTGCCTGACAAGCACAGCTAAAATTCCTGAGGGCATTAAATATCACTAAAGGTAAATACTGAAGCCTACATCTACCTGAAATATCATTTTTGATAAATAAAATCCAAATAGTGCAGATATTATTACTTTCATTTGGGAAACATATGAATGTATTAAAAAAAAAACATTAAAAAAACCAAATAAAACAATCCTTGTTAATACCTAATCTCAATCAGAACCAATTTCTCAATAAATGGGACTATTATGACTGCTGTGCGCCATAAAATATAAAAAAAATGTGCATATAAAAATCCCATAGCTATGTAGATACAAAGCAGTGAACTAAGCCAGGCTAAAATACACATAAATAGGAAGACTATAACATTGCAGATATGTAAGGGAAATAAGGTCTGAAACAAACAAGCAGCACACAAATGACGTCACTCGTAAGTTTTCATTGAGCCAGCACAAGCACACGGAGAGTTCTCACCCACAGACTGACCCTCTCTGATAAGTTTCACTCTTGCAGGCTTTGCTCTACAACTAAGACAATAGAAATTATTTGAAAAATACCCCCATATTTAACCACATACACATACTGCCCATCAGTGATGCGTTTCACCCTTACAGCTTAGTCATAGAGATAAGCCTATGGAAGTGAAATGTGTCAGCCAGGGACAGTGTGTGAACTCCCACTGTGCTTCTTCTGGCTTAATAACAACTTACTACAAATGACATCGGTTTTCTGCCTTCGGTTTGCAGATTTCCAAGGTTTGGAGCAGTGCCTCGTCTTTGTGTGTCTAAAAACAGCATTATCTCAGTATAGGCTGGATTAATTCCATCCTGTGCATCACAACAAAACGCAAACTTTCCTATGAAACTTAAAGTGATATTAATGGTAATTTTCTTTTATTAAGATAAAAAAAATGTAGGCCCCTATTAGATGGAGCAGAATCCGTCAAGCGGATCTGTCTGCACAGCAGGTGATCTCTCCGCTGATACCCGCTCAGCCGGCAGATGACAGGTCACAGGTCTCCTCCTCTTTGCTGAGTGGACATGGACACAGCCCACTGTTTTCCATGCGATGGAAAAAAACTGCCTATCCATTTCCATCTGACTGTCAACCGATTCCATCTGCTGGATGAATGGTGATCTGTTATTATCTCCATTATACATACATGGACACACACAGCGCAGGACACACACAGACACACACAGCGCAGGTCGGCCATGCTCCCTGCTCCCTCCTCACAGGATTTGACTGACAGCAGCAGGAGCCTTGTTCTCCTGTGAGACTAGGAAGAGGGAGCAGTGGCACTGCAGCTGGGATAGCACTAAATCATGATAGGAGATAGGTAAGTGTTTAGAGATGGAGACTGTGGGGGGCAGGTAAACGCCTTAAAGTGGAGGTTCACATTTGACACCTTTCAGGGGGGTGGGGGTGCAGATATCTGTCTGAGACATTTTGCACCACTTCCGGGTTCGAATCCCCGCGGGGAATCCAGCCTGGCACGTCATCCCCCCCGCTTTCTTCTGGGAAACACTGTTCCCAGGGGAGCGGGACCAGTGACGGCGCGCCGCGATCCTCGCGCATGCGCAGTAGGGAATCGGGCAGTGAAGCCGCAAGGCTTCACTTCCTGATTCCCTCACCGAGGATGGTGGCGGAAGCAGCCAAGGACCGAGCGATTGCTCAGCCTCGGCTGCTGACATCGTGGGCGCCCTGGACAGGTACGTGTCCATTTTTTAAAAGTCAGCAGCTGCCGTATTTGTAGCTGCTGGCTTTTAAAAAAAAAGAATTCGGCCGAACCTCTGCTTTAAAGTAAAACATTTTTAACTTTATAACCACTTTAATCTTGACCTTGACTACTTTCTTTTTTTACCCTACTCATTGGCCAGTGAGGTATTGATTATAATAAACTGATTGCTTGTCATTGGTGGTAACCAGGGCTGGGACAAGGGGTGGGCAGGAGGGCGAGTTGCCCTGGGCGCAAGGTTTTATTGCAGAGACTTGAGTGTTCGGACTCTAACCCCGAACCCAAGGGAAGGGGGGGCGCAGTTTTGCATCTTTGGGGTGCTGGATGGGCTTGTCCCGGCACTGATGGTAACCTATACATATGCACTTTTTTATTTTATACCAAGCTTAAACTGTCTGAATATATATATATATATATATATATATATATATATATATATATATATATACGTGTATATGACTTAACATGTGAATATGGTCCCTTTAACACCCTTACACTGTCTTAGTTAATAAACTTTATACAATATTTCTATGAAGGCTCAAATATCACTTATTACACCTCTGGAAGGAAGTCACTAATTGCCTGTGATAACTGTGATACAATTATAATTTTAAAAAGTTGCTTCCATGCGCCCCTACCCTAAAATGTTCTTGTAATTTGTTAAACAAGGACACCTAGCACACAGATCATATATTTACATATGAAATAGTGATAGTGCTTTAATTGGATTTTCTGAACTCTAACTTGAACCTCTTGATAATATAAAGATGAAGGCCTTGATGCATGTAACACTTGAAATATTATCACATATTCTGTTTGTTTTATTCTGCACAATAATGTATTTTTTTAGTGCATGCATTATTCTGTTTCTTTAACCTGAGACTTTTGCTGAAATAAAACTCTTCAAAATGTTCACACATAGAGGTGCTTCACCTTACAATAACAGCAAGTGAATTTAGCAACTAAATCTGGATCCTAGACAGTTGTAAAAAAACAGTTATTTCCAGCTATGCGTTCCTTAAAAAAAAATTAAAAAAAGTGCTTTGAAGAAGTATCCATACCCCTTGAAAATTTCCACATTTTGTCATGTTACAACCAAAAACGTAAATGTATTTTATTGGGATTTTATGTGATAGACCAACACAAAGTGGCACATAATTGTGAAGTGGAAAAAGGAAAATGATAAATGGTTTTCAAAATGTTTTACACATAAATATCTGAAAAGTGTGGCGTGCATTTGTATTCAGCCCCCTTCACTCTGATACCCCTAACTAAAGTCTAGTGGAACAAATTGCCTTCAGAAGTCAACTAATTAGTAAATAGTGTACACCTGTGTGTAATTTAATCACAGTATAAATACAGCTGTTCTGTGAAGCCCATGGAGATTTGTTAGAGAACCTTAGTGCACAAACAGCATCATGAAGGCCAAATAACACACCAGACAGGTCAGGGATAAAGTTGTTGAGAAGTTTAAAGCAGAGTTAGGTTATAAAAAAATATCCCAAGTGTTGAACATCTCATGAAGCACTGTTCAATCCATCATCCGACAATGGAAAGAGTATGGCACAACTGCAAACCTACCAAGACATGGCCGTCCACCTAAACTGACAGGCTGGGCAGGGAGAGCATTAATCAGAGAAGAAGCCAAGAGGCCCATGGTAACTCTGGGGGAACTGCAGAGATCCATAACCAAACTATTAGTTGTGCACTCCACAAATCTGGCCTTTATGGAAGAGTGGCAAGAAGAAAGTCATTGTTGAAAAAAAGCCCTGTTTGCAGTTTGCGAGAAGCCATGTGGGGGACACAGAAAACATGTGCAAAACTTCCTAATTCCATGTGCTCTGGTCAGATGAGACCAAAATTGAACTCTGTGACCTAAAAGCAAAAGCTATGTGTGATGGAAAACTTAGGCCTCGTACACACGACCGAGTTTCTCAGCAAAAAACAGCAAGAAACTTGCTGGGAGATATTTTTTTGCCGAGGAAACCGGTCGTGTGTACAATTTCGTCGAGGAAACTGTCGAGAAACTCGACGAGCCAAAAAGAGAGCATGTTCTCTATTTCCTTGACGGAAATGGAGAAAATTGGCTTGTCGAGTTCCTCGACAGCCTAACAAGGAACTCGACGAGGAAAACGATGTGGTTCGCCCGTCGAGTTTCTCGGTCGTGTGTACGAGGCCTAACACTGCACATCACCCTGAACACGCCATTCCCTCCACGAAAACATGATGGTGACAGCATCAGGTTGTGGGGATGCTTTTCTTCAGCTGGGACAGTAAAGCTGGTCAGAATTGATGGGAAGATGGATGGAGCCCAATACAGGGCAATCTTAGAAGAAAACTTGTTAGTCTGCAAAAGGCTTGAGACTGGGGTGGAGGTTCACCCTCAAGCAGGACAACAACCCTAAACATACAGCCAGAGCTACAATGGAATGGTTTACATCAAATCATATTTATGTTTTAAGCCTCGTACACACAACCGAGGAACTCGACGGGCGAAACACATCGTTTTCCTCGTTGAGTTCCTTGTTAGGCTGTCGAGGAACTCGACAAGGAAAGTTTCTCCATTCCCGTCGAGGAAATAGAGAACTTGCTCTCTTTTTGGCTCGTCGATTTTTTCGACAGTTTCCTCAACGAAAATGTAAACACGACCGGTTTCCTCGGCAAAAAAGTATCTCCCAGCAAATTTCTTGCTGGTTTTTGCCGAGAAACTCGGTCGTGTGTACGAGGCCATTTTCCTTCCACTTCAAAATTATGTGCCACTTTGTGGTGGTCTATCACATAAAATCACAATAAAATAGATTTATGTTTTTGGTTGTAACATGACAACATGTGGAAAATTTCAAAAGGTATGAATACTTGAACGTGAACAGGCAGCAGCTTCAGATGCCCACAGTTAAACAAACAATGGAATCAAGCTCTCACCAAATGAGATGTAAAAGATAAAACATACATTAAAAATAGTAAGATAGCTGTGGAATGGATGTGGGGGGCAGGAAGGGAAAAAAGTCAGTTACAGCTATCTTAAAAAGGGGAATAATTGATAGGAAAAAGTTCAGTCCATAGGAAGTTCATAAAGCGGTGAAACATAAATATATAAATGCGCGTATATGCACTGTATACTCTTGCTGAGAAGGCTGCCAGCTGCCAAGAAGAAGCAATTTCTGAAACAAAACAAAGGCACAAAAAAGCGGCGCCCTCTAAGCGTAGTATAAAATTTAATAAAAAGACACAAAATAGACATCAATTCTTATGAGGGATGTACTCACAAGACTGCAGGGGGTACAGGCAATGGAAAATAGGGTGTCATCCGTGACTGGCTTCCGGGGTGCATAAACTCCGCTGTGTAGATCTTGCTAGTTTATCATATGCTCAGGCACTCAGTATAGTGGGCGATCCACGGACTGGAGCAGGGTACAGCGTCTCTGAGGATCCCCGGATGGCAATACAGCGCTGGTATGACAGGGAAATGCAGGGACGCCGTAGACCGGCGTGGTGGAACGCAGCCATGGAG
Source organism: Rana temporaria (assembly GCF_905171775.1). Lineage (NCBI taxonomy): Eukaryota > Metazoa > Chordata > Amphibia > Anura > Ranidae > Rana > Rana temporaria. The sequence goes on along the minus strand of NC_053493.1, from coordinate 231,360,080 downwards.
AGCAAACAGCGAGGCGTCACTTCCGGGTTAGATCACGGGGCGGTGCACGCGTTCGAGGCATGCGTGCCTCTTCATCAGGCTCGCATCAGATGCCCACAGTTAAAATGGCTGCAGCCAGCCTTAGTGGAGGGAGATTTCTGCAGCATATTTGGCAAGTACAGAATCACAGTATATATAAATAAAATATATGCAAAGGGGTTGGAGGAAAGCTTCAGAATGGCAAAGATGTTTTTTATTACAAATTATGTGAGCAGACTGCAGTTCCTTTTTAAAGGGGTTGTAAAGGTTTAAAAGTTTTTTTTCTTTGTCTGAATTTCTCACTTCCTGTTCATCCTCAGTAAGTTTTCCACCATCATCTGGCTGGAGATTATTCAGCCAGAACAGCTTACTGAGGAGGAACAGGAAGTGAGAAATTCAGACAAAGAAAACAAAGACATTTAGAAGGGAAATAGAAGGAAAAGGTAAGTGAACCAACAATGCACTAGCTTAAAGGAACCTATTTAGAAAATAAAAACAAGCCTTTACAACCCCTTTAACAAAAAAAAACCCCTCCCTGTCAGCAATGGCACCCCATGGAAGAGAAATGTTGCAAAGGTTTGAGAAAAAGTATAATTTGTGAACACAAGAAAGGTGAAGGCTACAAGAAGATCAGCAAAGCTTTACTTCTCAGTCAGAATACTATAGCAAAAGTTATAAAAAAATGGAACAAAAATGAGAGAGAGACGTCCAGGCTGTCCACGGAAGTTAACACCTCGAAAGGAATGTCTTGTGATAAGAAGGGTTGAAGAAAATCACCATGCACGTTTGCTGCAGTTAGCTAAAGAAGTAGAAAGCCAAACCAGGGTGATTGTTTCTCATGACACAATATGGCATACACTGCAGAGGAATAGCATGCACGAGTGTCTAGAATTAGCCAGCGCCCATGCTAAAAAAGAAGAAAACTACTGGGACTCTGTACTCTGCAGTGATGAGATACTGAGATAAACGTTTTTGGAACTGATGGCTTCAAAACTGTGTGGCGTTTCAAAGGTGAGTAGTACAAAGAAACATGCATGGCCCCTACAGTGAAACATGGTGGTGGTAGTGTCCTTCTGTGGGGCTGCATGGGTGCTGCTGGTGTCGGAAGCTGCATTTCATTTATGGTATCATGAATTCACAGATTTACTGCTATATAATGAAAAAGAAGTTGCTACTATCACTCCGTGCCCTTGGTTGTCGTGCACTTTTCAAGCATGACAATGATCCAAAACACACATCGAAGGCCACTGTTGCATTTCTGAAGAAGAACAGAGTGAAAGTGATTCAGTGGCCAAGTAGGTCTCCTGATCTGAACCCAATTGAATACCTATGGGGAATTCTGAAGAGAGAAAGAGGTTGTTCTTGAACAATGGAAATAGATAGATGTTGCAATATATCACAAGCTTGTTCATTCAATGTGAAAGCAGAGTCTCACTGCTCACAGGTGAACTGGCAGGCTGTAATCCAAGCCAATAGTCTGTGAGGGGTGCATGCCCTGTCACTGCCACAGAACTCAAGGTAAACAAAAACGTAGGATGGCTGCACTCCAAAGACAATGCAAAAATGAATTTATTAGCATAACAGTCATGTTGGCAGGGAAGAACGGAGAAGGGTTTATCGCTTTTCACATGATAAACATATATACATAAAAATAATGAAATTATGTAGTTTACTAATGAAAAAAAAGTAAACAAAACAAAATTTTCTGTCGGGCACAAGTCTACTCTCCAAATTCACCATCACCTTTAATAAAATGTTCAGGTGAAAGTAAAAAATATTAGGAAGCTGTAATGTACCACATATTAAGTAAATCCCACAGTCCTTGGATCACCAGCCAGCCCACAAACACAGAGGCCATCTTGGAAATGTCCTTTTCATTATATCCCCCACTAGCAATGTAGCTATTATTCCCCAGTGCCAACACACTTTGTAGCTATTATCATATTGCAGAAATATGAAGGAGACCTTTTTAACAGTGGCAGCCCATCTATAAGGGACACAGGACTTCATGCGGGAGCGCCAGACACATAGAGTTCTACATTTTTTTTGTGGAGCACATGATTAGAGCCGGAAGCTCGGGGCGCAACTTGTGACCATAGCGAATCAACATTCGCTATTGTCTTCCTGCTTCTCCTCTCAGCCAATCAGGACAGGAAGTGGGTCCTAAGACTGGATTGGCTGGGAGGAAAAGCGACTGGATTGGCCGGGAGGAGAAGTCAGGGAAACCACCCGCGACCTAGATGGGGTACGTGTGGAGCTGGCAGGCAGGGGAGTGGGGTTGGCGAGTGGGTGAGCGGACGGGCATGCAGGGGGGGATTTGTTTGCTGCCCCCCCCAAAGAATGGAACACCAGCTGGCACTGCTTATTACTAAACTATACACCTGACTAAATAAGACAGACAACTTTGTATTATGCGGCTTTGAATTTTAGAACTGCACAAACAAGGACCTTTTAAAACCCCCACCAAGAAGTGAACTAAGTTTCAAGAATGCAAGTGGGAGAACATTTTAAACTAACCTCTGACAGCACGGCAATACATTTACTTAGCCAGTCTCCGATTTGTGTACATAGCCAGTTACGAAACATGATAATATGGCTTCAATTTATCTAACATTCCTTAAATTAAATTATGTTTTTTTTTTATATATACAACAGAAATGTTTAAGCATGCTTTCTGCAAATTCTTTCTACATACCAGATGTTATGTTAACATAGCTACATATATTGTTTTTATGTATCAACATTTTCCTATGAAGGTTCTGCGTAGGATGGCATCTCTGTGTATTATACAGATTCACCTGTAAAAACGATTGCCTTGTAACAAATGACACTCTTTAATTATGCTGGATTGTACAATTGTACAAATGATCTGACTTCTATGAGTGCTCAAGGATGTAGCAGATTGTGACATATGGCATGTTGCAAAATTACTTGCCTGCCAACTCAAATATTAACTTGCTTTTGCTGAGGAACAGGACTGGTGTTAAAGGGCATTGCTTCTTAATGTAAAAAAACAACCTAAAATGTTCAGTTAAGAACCATATAATTGGATCTGTAGATCTGCGCACATGTTTAAGCATTTATTTTTCTTTTTGAAAAAAAAAAACAAATTACATTTTACATTAGTTGTACTAAAACTATGAAAACAACAAAACAGCTATGCAATAAGCATTTCCAAAAGATATACCAGTCGATATTAGGCTCAAAGACAAAGAATCGACAGTGAGTTATAGCAGAGTTATTAGGAATCATATGTAATTAGCATTTAATTAAACTAAGGCGTATGCAAGAGAAAAGTTTTTTTACAAGGTATTACTTCTGTAAACATAGATCTTTATTTTTTTACATTGACATTAGTTATTTAAAGCATAATTACACCCACAATCAAAAAAAATATATATTACAGCTTAAAAGTCCTTAAAGGGGTTGTAAATGTAAAAAAAAAAAAATCCCCTAAATAGCTTCCTTTACCTTAGTGCAGTCCTCCTTCACTTACCTCACCCTTCGATTTTGCTTTTAAATGTCCTTATTTCTTCTGAGAAATCCTCACTTTCTCTTCTTCTGTCTGTAACTCCACACAGTAATGCGAGGCTTTCTCTCTGGTGTATAGAAAGCCTCTTGAGGGGGGAGGGGGCGAGCATGAGTGTCAGGACGCCCACTAACACACAGCTCAATTCTCTATCTGCAAAGTAGAGAGTGTCCTGACACTCCTGCTCGCCCCCCTCCCCCCTCAAGAGGCTTTCTCCGCACCAGGGAGAATTTTTTGCATTACGGTGTGTAGTTACAGACAGAAGAACAGGAAGTGAGGATTTCTCAGAAGAAATAAGGACATTTAAAAGCAAAATTGAAGAATGCGGTAAGTGAAGGAGGACTGCACTAAGGTAAAGGAAGCTATTTAGGGGAAAAAAATTACCTTTACAACCCCTTTCAATGTGGTGTTTTTGTCTTTCCCTTTAATTTCACCTGGTGATCTGGCCAGTAGCAGTATTTTCAATCTGGGGGAAGGGTGTTAGATTAGCAGATTTAGATGGACTTGACTAACAAATTATAGCCAAACTCCAGCTAACACTATTTAAACAGGTACAGCAACCAGTTTCTTTTTGGGATACACATGGGATACATCTTTTACGTACAGAAATAAAAGCTGACAACTGTAAGCACCCTTGTCAGTGTTAAATGGTTTATCTCAACCCTTTAACTACCACTTTTGCTAAACAACTAGGTCAGTTATGCCCCGTACACACGTGCAGGATTTCCATCGGGAAAAGTTCCCGTCGGAAATCTCGAGGGGAAAGCTGAGAACCTGCTCGGTTTAGTCTTTCCCCTACACGGCCGATTTTCCTATAGGAAAACTGCCAAAAACCGCTGGACAAAAGTCCTCCGGTTTTCCCAGCGGGAAAAAAGAGAACTGGTTCTCTTTTTTTGCCCGGCAGTCTTTGGGCAGTTTTCCCATCGGAAAAACTGTGAGGAGCATACACACGGCCGGGATTCCCGGCCAAAAGCTCTCCTCAATTTTTCCGTTGTGTGTACGAGGCACTAGTGTTACCAAAACCACAACAGTAAATTCAGTCTGTATTTGCAGTAAAGCATGCTTGTTATACTCCCTGTGGAACCTAAGGGGTTAAAGTGGATCTAAACCCTCACATATACCCAGTGAAGTGAACAGCCTCAGATGATACACAGAGATGAAACAAATCTCCCTACATAAGCTTTACTTGTATATCTGCTGTCTTCCCCTTTCTACACTCTTTAGAAAGTGCAGATTGTGTTAGAACTCTTTCTTCAACTTTCAGCAATGGGAGGGGAGTCTGGGCTTACACTGTGGGAGAGATGATTGGAGGAAAGGCACACACCCCCTCCCCCTCCCTCCACATAGGCAGATGAATGAAGGAACATGCAGAGCTGTATATTGAATAGACAAGCTCCCTGCTAATCTTCCTCTAAGCTCCCTCCCTGACACAAGTTTTTTAAGCTGCTGTTATCTCATTTGTTGGAGAGCTTGTCATAAGTGACTCTGCTGATAATGGAACGGAGCACCAGAAATAAATGGCACTTAGAGCTTTGGAGAGAGATACGTTAATACTAAATATATATGAATACATATCCTAGTGCTGAGTGCACAATACATTAATATATTTGTGACATAAATAAACAACAATATAACAATTTATAAAGTGCTTTAGTACTTCATAGACATGTGCACACTGAAATATTTTGTTTCGGAATTTCTTTTTCGTCCGAAAAAAATATTCAGTTCGTTACCACGAAATGCGTTTTTATTTAGGTTTATATTTACTAAAATAATTGCATTTCCATGTTCTGTGTACCCTGGGAGACCAGATATATTCAATGCAAGTTCCTGGGTTTAGTAGTATATGTTGAAAAATTGGAAACTTACTGGCTGGATCAACAGGAAAAAATAAAGGAAGAAAACGAATGCAGCCACCACATTTAAGAAATGGTAAGCAGCAATATGCAGTATATTTTTATTTTTAGATTGGGGTTTAAGATCAATTTAAGCTATCCCTGATTAGAGTCCACTAAATGTGAAAATCATCGCTAACCTTTTCCTTAAAATGTTAGTTGCTTGGCTGTCAGAAGTCCTTACCGGCGTACTTATTTTAGACTAGTGATTCCAAATTGTGTAGTAGAACATTAGCATGACAGCTAACAATGTCAAAAGGAAGCCTCCATGTTCCATGTTCCTGAGATGACATATTTTCTGTAGGCTGCGCACACACTACCGTCAGCTTGTATAGAGCAGAGTGTACAGCAAGCTATTAATAAAGATATCGCAATGCTCCCAGAAAGCTTGCTGGCCTTTAAAGTGAAAATGGTCTTAAAGTGAAACATGTTTTTTTTTTCTTACATGTTAGCAGGTAGCATTTTTATGGTGGAGGAGACTGCGTAAATGCCCCTTCCCTATCTGTAGGAAAAGTAAACCCTTTGCTCATGCACAGGAGCTTTGCCATTCCTGGCTGGCAAATCAAGTGACTGAAGGCTCTGGGTCAGGAACAAGGCCAACAGGGACAAGGGGGAATGCAAATGTCACATTGCTAGAAGAAGTCACTGGGGGAAGATTTAAAACGGGAGCACTCCGAATCTGGTGCAGCTGTGCATGGTAGCCAATCAGCTTCTTATTTCAACCTGTTTAATTGAGCCTTGATATTCAAAGCCTGGAAGCTGATTGGTTTCTATGCAGAGCTGCACCAATTCTTTCACTATGCAGTTTTTGTAAATAACCTCCAGTGTGTTAGGTCCCGTATTTATCGGCGTATACCGTGCACGTTTTTGCCCTGAAAATCAGGGCAAAATCGTGGGTGCGTTATATACGCCGATACCCGCGCCGAGTTTGAACCACTGCGCCAGCATATACAGAGCGCAATACACTCGGGTATAGTCGGGCAGGCTCGGCTCCTTTCGTGGTCACGTCCTGGACGTACAGGACGCACAGGACGTGACCGCGAGAGGAGCCGAGCCTGCCCGACTATACCCGAGTGTACTGCGCTCGGTATATGCCGGCGCAGTGGTTTAAACTCCGTGCGGGAAGCGGGGATCGAGCGGGGAGGACATCGCAGAAGGACGCCGGACCCGACGAGGAGGACACCACCGAAGCCGCAGACGGACGCCGGACCCGACGAGGCCGCTGATGGACGCCACGCAAGACACCAAAACTGTAAGTACTAAAATGTTTTTTTTTTACAGGAATGCGGGTCCACTTTAGGGGTGCGCGCTATACGCCGGAGGGTGCAATACCCCGATAAATACGGTAATTGTGCCAAAATCTGGTGATAGGATACGTAAATACATTTTTGAACAGAGGAACAAAATCTTCTCTATCACTCAATGAAAGTAAGCATAGTGCCATTAGAGATGCTTAACCTCCCTGGTGGTAATCCCGAGTCTGGCTTGGGGTGGAAATCCAGTACCATTAGCGGTATCCCCGAGGCAGACTCGGGATTGCATTGCAGTATCCAGTCATAGTTACTTCCCCTGTCCCCTGGATCCTGCGATGTCTCCCCGATGTGTGAGCGAGCTGTGTCCTCCTCACTCGATTCACATTCCCCGAGCGCCGCCGAGCTCCATTCCCTGTGACGTTACGACGCACGGGGGGTGGAGATCGGCGCCAAATTCAAAAAAGTAAAAACACAGTACACATACAATATACTGTAATCTTACAGATTACAGTACCCTGTAAAATAATTACACACACCCTTTGTACACAGTGGTCTGTCCAGTGACCTGCATGCACTTTCATATTATAAATACTGTTTTTTCTGCCTGGAAACTGGAAATTGTCCATAGCAACCAAAAAGTGTCCCTTTACGTCAAAAGTGGTTTTAGAGCAGCTAGAAAACAGCGATAATAAATTAGAATCACTTGCAGAATTGAGCGATAGCGATTTGTGGGGAAATTCGTCATCAAACACTGAAAGTAATGACAGCGACAATTCTGCAACTGAGCAAATTTCAGGCCCCGTACACACGGCCGAGGAACTCGACGTGCCAAACACATCGAGTTCCTCGGCCAGTTCAGTCCTGGAGCCGCCGAGGACCTCGGCGGGCCGAGTTCTCCCATAGAACAACGAGGAAATAGAGAACATGTTCTCTATTTTCTCGCCGAGGTCCTCGTTGGCTTCCTTGGCCGAAAGTGTACACACGACAGAGTTTCTCGGCAGAATTCAGCCAGAAACTCGGTCGGAAGCTGAATTCTGCCGAGGAAACTGGTCGTGTGTACGGGGCCTCAGATTTTTTAATTTGATTACATTATTGATTCATTTTTATTATTATTATTTGTTATAATTATTTATAGTTATTTATTATATTATAATTTATGATTTTGTGTTTCAAACTTTATCATACCCGAGATGTCTACTAGACACTTGTTTTGACAGATTTAAGTGAGTTATTCCTAAAAATTACAGGCCTACAATATAAAACGCCAAATTTCCATGCAAAATAATGGTACCGCTTTCAGCACCTAAAATCTGACATAATTATACCGCCAGGGAGGTTAATAAATATATTCATGATTCCGAGTTCACACTTTTTTTGTTGAACAAAACTATTTAGGCTCTAAAGTTTAGCAGAATACAAAGATAAAAAAGCAGACAGACAAACTAAAGGAAAGATCCAGACCCAAATCCCAGCCATGTACACGAACAAATCAATTCATGTCAAACCAAACTAGCTTTTACATCCTTGCTCATTGAGCTATTTCTTGACACTTAATGTCCTGGTATAGCTTCTTGCAGTGTTTCATAGAACATCTGAATCTGCTGATGGCATTCACAGTGTCTGTTATTTTTACCTATAAACAGTTCTTGTCACTGCTGTCTTAGTTGACAGTCACCCAAATAAATGCTAAAAATAAAGGACGATTTTTTTGGCATGCAGACTACATATTCTATTTCAGAAAATGTCACATTTCTGTGCACCTAACATATTTTGGATTGACAGGCTCCATAAGCAAAAAAATGTTGAGTCCTGCTTAGTTGTGGCCAGGGCTTTTTTTTCAGGGGGAATTCCACCACCTCTGTCTCAGACTCTTGGGGGGGGGGGGGGGGGCTGCTCACCACAGTCACTTGCAAACACAAAAGCGTAATTCCGTATTCCCGGATGGCTTACGCAAACAACGTTAATTTTTTAATTTTGACGCGGGAACGACGCCCATACTTTATACAGCAATACGATTGCTGTGTAAAGTTAGGGCAGGTCAAATAACGACTAACATTGCGACGGGAAACTTGACTAACGACGATGTAGCGAACGCGAAAATCCGTCGTGGAACGCCGTAACTCCTAATTTGCATACCCGACGCTGGTTTACGACGCAAACTCCCCCCAGCGGCGGCCGCAGTACTGCATCCTAAGATCCGACAGTGTAAAACAATTACACCTGTCGGATCTTATGGATATCTATGCGTAACTGATTCTATGAATCAGTCACATAGATACTCTGAGAGATACGACGGAGTATCTGAGATACTTCGTCGTATCTCGACTGTGAATCTGGCCCTCTGTGTGTAACCTACTTGAACTCTGCACTCTGTATGTGTCAGGAGAGTATAGTAGACCAGTACTGTGTGACTGCACAGAGGAGACCCACAATGTATGCGGTGAAGTTAAAAGGTGTTTATTACCAAATAAATGAAGACAACCAGTGCGTAACAAAATAGCATATACAATCAGGGGAAATACCGTATTCATAAACGAAGCCAGGCCGAGGTCATACACAGGGGAAGTCAGCAGATGGGTGAGGATGGGAACACAGCGGATCAGGGAGCGGATGGATGGACAGGCTGCGGGGCAGGAATCCAAGAGGGAACAGGAACCAATGTAAACAGGCAAAGGGAAGAACGTGTCCAGGATGGGTCCAGGATAGGCTCAGGATAGGCTCAGGATGGGGAACAGAAACAGCGTCCAGATAGCAGGGTCAGATAACAGGCTCAGGTCCAGGAGGTATGACGATACCAGGGCGAGGAGTGATTACACACGCCGGGTATTTATAGAGGCGTGCTGATTGCATTCAGGTCACACCTGAACGCAGGAAGGGCTGTGTGCTCCACACTGCTAAGAACGCCCCGCTGGTGGACGCCAGTACTGCAGCCCAAGGATAACATAGCAGTAACACCAGCAGGGGGAACCTTCCCTGACAGTACCCCCCCCCAAAGGAGCGGCCTCCGGACGCTCCAATTAGATGTTGCTGGGGAAAGTCCGTGGTGTCAAGCTGGGCAGCAGATAAAGTCACATCAGTTTGGGCCGGATGAAAGTCCATGACTTTTAACAGGGCAAAGTGCAGCTCAAGCTGGGCAGCGGGTACAGAAATCTTAAGTTGGGCAAAAAGTACATCAAGCTGGGATGCAGATAGGGGCAAATCAAGCTGGGCAGCAGACTCCGGGTCGTCGAGCTGGGCAGCAGGCTCCGGGTCGTCGAGCTGGGCAGCAGGCTCCGGGTCGTCGAGCTGGGCAGCAGGCTCCGGGACGTCGAGCTGGGCAGCAGGCTCCGGGACGTCGAGCTGGGCAGCAGGCTCCGGGACGTCGAGCTGGGCAGCAGGCTCCGGGTCGTCGAGCTGGGCAGCAGGCTCCGGGTCGTCGAGCTGGGCAGCAGGCTCCGGGTCGTCGAGCTGGGCAGCAGGCTCCGGGTCGTCGAGCTGGGCAGCAGGCTCCGGGTCGTCGAGCTGGGCAGCAGGCTCCGGGACGTCGAGCTGGGCAGCAGGCTCCGGGACGTCGAGCTGGGCAGCAGGCTCCGGGACGTCGAGCTGGGCAGCAAACTCTGGGTCGTCGAGCTGGGCAGCGACACCTCAGACTGGGCAGCGGATGGCACTGAAACAGGCAGGGCAGATGGCGCTAAAACAGGCAGGGCAGATGGCACTGAAACAGGCAGGGCAGATGGCACTGAAACAGCAACTTCAGGCTGGCAAACTGGCACAGCAACTTCAGGCTGGCAAACTGGCACAGCAACTTCAGGCTGGCAAACTGGCACAGCAACTTCAGGCTGGCAAACTGGCACAGCAACTTCAGGCTGGCAAACTGGCACAGCAACTTCAGGCTGGCAAACTGGCACAGCAACTTCAGGCTGGCAAACTGGCACAGGAACTTCAGGCTGGCATACAGGATCAGGCTGGCAAACTGGCCGCATAGCAGGTAGAGGTTTGGCAGAATCAGGTTCAGCTGGCATGCAAGCAGACTGGAGCAGGTTGGTTGGTGTGGAGACAGGTTGGGTTACTGGCAGGATCATCTTGGTTGGGAAAAACTTTCGTTTTTTCTTGGGCTTAGCCACAGAAGCTCTGTAGGTAAGGGGTGCAGCGGACTGGAAAGGAGGATTGGGATATGGCAGAGTAGAGGGAACAGTAGCTGGGGGAAGTTTTTGTGGGTTAGTAGGCGGCTGAGAAGAGACAGGTGGGTTGTATGCAGGATAGGTACAGGGAGCAGAGACTGGATATTGGTATCTGGTGGGAAGCAGTGTATACTGAGCTTCAACCGGGGCTGCCATTGGTGATGGACAGATGGATCCCTGGGAAGGTGAGTGGTCAACGGCAGGGCTGGAAACAGGTGGATTTGCTGGAATCAGGAGATCTGACCAGGCCTGCAGCACAGGCCGAACAAAAGCAGATTCACACACACCCTGTCCAATCAGAGACCGCACCGAACCAACGCACTCAGACAACCTCTGCTGGGAACAAGAGGAACAATGTTCATCAAAAGAAACTGGATCATCCTCTAATAACCATATCAAGGATTCAACTTGGTCACGACTGAAGGGAGGAGAGAAATCATCACTACCATCTGGAATGAACGACAGGGCCGGTTTAACACATAACTGGATTAATGCCTGAACATCATCATAAGACATATAACCATGATCCACCATGGAATGGGCTGATCGGATGGTTTCCATCAGCTGGTCACTTGTCCATCCCTCAAAAACCTGGCGACAATACTCCTCATCCTCCTCTGCCAGCAGAGAAAAGTAAGTGATTTCATTGAAATCCATCTTCAAAAAACGCACCGCAACAGGATGGTTCCTCAATGCAGGCACGTCTGGTCAGGGATGGCCCTGGTATACTGTCAGGAGAGTATAGTAGACCAGTACTGTGTGACTGCACAGAGGAGACCCACAATGTATGCGGTGAAGTTAAAAGGTGTTTATTACCAAATAAATGAAGACAACCAGTGCGTAACAAAATAGCATATACAATCAGGGGAAATACCGTATTCATAAACGAAGCCAGGCCGAGGTCATACACAGGGGAAGTCAGCAGATGGGTGAGGATGGGAACACAGCGGATCAGGGAGCGGATGGATGGACAGGCTGCGGGGCAGGAATCCAAGAGGGAACAGGAACCAATGTAAACAGGCAAAGGGAAGAACGGGTCCAGGATGGGTCCAGGATAGGCTCAGGATAGGCTCAGGATGGGGAACAGAAACAGCGTCCAGATAGCAGGGTCAGATAACAGGCTCAGGTCCAGGAGGTATGACGATACCAGGGCGAGGAGTGATTACACACGCCGGGTATTTATAGAGGCGTGCTGATTGCATTCAGGTCACACCTGAACGCAGGAAGGGCTGTGTGCTCCACACTGCTAAGAACGCCCCGCTGGTGGACGCCAGTACTGCAGCCCAAGGATAACATAGCAGTAACACCAGCAGGGGGAACCTTCCCTGACAGTATGTCATGCAATGCTGGTATTTAATGCCCCTTTAAGACCCTCCTACGGTTCGTGAAATTTGACTGACCACAACCACTATTTGATGGGATTTGGAGGGTGTGCGTGAGTGTAGGGGTTTTGGGGGGTCGTGGTTGAGTTCCATCACCTATTATTTGAGAAACAAAGCCCTTGTTGTGGCTAGTTTAGGCTTGGGTAGTGCTTGCTGGTAGCTCCAAAGCTGCTTCTACAGGTGTTTCTCACGGCTGGGTGTATGGTTCTCTTTGTGACTCAAGTGACATGAGCACAAGCTTCTCTTGGAATTTTTGGTTCTAAAGACATTTCTGAGTGCTGGCCCTGTGGTTATGCTTATGAATGTAGTGATACAGGTAGTGATAATTCTGTTTGTGGTGTAACGGATAGGCTCAAGGCTCTGTTTCTTTTTCTGTAGGAGCTTATCCTTTTGTTGAAGGTACTGGCTGCTGGCCTTATGGCTGGGCTTGTGGTTCTGCTGGGGAGAGAAGTGACATGGGTGGTGAGAAATCTGTTTGTGGTCTAGCGCAATGTTTCTCAACGCCAGTCCTCAAGTACCCCCAACAGTTCATGTTTTCAGGATTTTTCTCAGATGAAAAAGCTGTGGTAATTACTAAGGCAGTGAAACTGATCAAATCACCTGTGCCAAATAACAAAGAGCCGGAAAAATTACTTGTTTGTGATACTTGAGGGATGGAGTTGAGAAACATTGGTCTAGTGGATAGGCTCAAGGGACAACTGATATAATGGGACACATGTTCTTCTTAATCATTCTAATCTAATGACAGCCAAATACATATTAGCTTTCCCCATTCACTCTTGCACCACCTCTGCACTACCAGTCAGAGGTTACGTCCAGGTTATGACTCATAGTACAGAAGTGTGCCTAGAGAATTGGGAATACTGGTTCTCTGCTACTCTGACACACTATTGACATTATGCTCCCTGACCCAGAGATACTGTAAGGGACATTTATGAACGCTGGAGCAGACAGAATCTGGAACAGTTGTACATAGTAACCAATCAACTTATATCTTCATCTTGTTCAGTTAAAGTGTTTACTAAGCCTAGGACCCTGCATTTACTAAAGCTGGTCTCCTACAGTACACATAACATGGAAATGCAATTATTTTAGTAAATATAAAATGCTAAATACCTTTTCTCATCAGCAGCATATAGCAGTCTTGTGACTTCTATCAGTGTCTGGCCAAGCACTGGCTAAAGCTTGTAAGAGGAGTTTTTATTCTCCTCTGACTATCCTATGAGGCTGCAGGACCCTCTATCTGGACAGTGCTGATTGGCCCTGTGCAGATCACATGCACCCTCTTTAAAAAAAACTCTCTAGCAATACACACCAAACTGAGCATGTGTAGAGTGCCTTCTATGTACTATATGGAGATGGATTGGGGACTTTGGAAGAAGAGGAGGATCAGATAAGACAGGATTAAACAGACTTTTTACACAATGCGCAGGATTAACCCCATGGGTGACACAGTGAGTATAACAAGCATGCTTTACTGCATATACAGACTGAGTTTACTGTTGTGGGTTTAGTAACACTTTAAGCTTTGAAAATGAACGATAGAAGCTGAAAAGTTATCTGCATGCTCCAATCTTAGTATATTCCACAAAAAATGCTTCTTACTTGCCTATTAGCAACCAGCTTTAGACCGTAGACTGAACTGTGCAACTCAGCGTACAATCTGGGCATGCTCTGTTACCCAAAATTAATTAGTTAAATGCTTGCTTGGGAGTTACATCATCCTGGGCCCGCCAATAAAACTGGTCAAAGAATCTGAACCCAGAAGTAGACTAGAGGAGATGGAAGAACCAGCGAGTATGCTTGCATTGCTTGGGTTTCCAGCATGGCATTCTAGTGTGATTTGAGGCTAACACCCGTGAACACATTAGAAGTAGTCAAGCTACTTAGCAGCTGTTCTTAACTTTGTACCCAGATCACTTTTACACAATAGTCCTGAGTCGGCTACACAGTGATTAAATAGGCTCATGCCAGTTACACATGTGGTTGGATGGGGGGTTGATAAGAACAAGTGGTTAAGCTGCATTTCTACTGCGCCCAAAGGGCAGTAACTCCCTTAAGTTACATAGGCAGAAATATGGGCTGTATACACATGCCATGCTCGAAGATCACCTCCACCGCGTTTGACAGCCAGTAAGACAGGTAATACTACTATAGAGGAGCCCTACAACTTGTTTTTATCTTTCTAGAACATGATTGATTGACGTAGACACAGCTTTATGTAATTTATAAAGGTCAGTAAACACCATAAACATCATCTTTGCTAATTGAACAGTCTCTACTACTCCTGTTCTAATTATTCTGTGCTGTGTAATTTATCTAATATCCTCTTACAGCTTCCATTGCTTGAAATACATGATTATCAAGTGCTATTTCTGGCACCTGTGTTTGATTTAAAAATAACATGCTACATACTAGCTTTTTTCTTTAACATAAAGAGAAAAATGTGCGTATATTTAGGATTTCTTTCCAGTCCAGTCTATGAATAAGTGGTTCTAATAAGTATACTTTGCTGCAAATTCTCAAGAAAACCATGTTCTACTTTATGCATAGCTTTTTTGAGCTACTTAATTATACAATTCTTCCAATTTAGGTGTAAAAGATTGCCTACCTCTGTTCCTTTGGCTTTCCACTATTCTATAAAAGCCTTTCCCAAATTACTGTAATTTATCTGATCATTTGCATTTATACTGTGGTTAAGCAATGCAGGAGAATAAAGAGACATAGCAGCAGTGTGCCATTTTTTGGGATTTACTTTGAATTATGGGAGAAGTTCTCAATCCATTTCTGGTATCTCTCTGGCAAATCACAAGCATCTCCTTGGTTTCCTAGTCATCTTCTCTTTTCTTTTATTATCAAGCTTTCCCGTGTAAGTAAATTGGACCGCTTGACTTGCATTAGCAGGGAAGTCCCACAATGCGAAGTTGCTGTTCAGCAATAATAATAACAATTTATTCTACTCGGGAAAAAGAAACTGCGATCCAAAAAAGTTCAAAGAGAACTTGCGTACACCTCATCTGGGCCTGAAATTCATGTATGTTCTAAATCCTACATCTAGAAATGTGTTCTTAATTCTATGTGTCCTAACTACCTAAAACACACCAGATCAGGGCTTAAAAACATGCGACCCTAAGATGTTCTGGTTCTTAGTGAGCCCCAATTCAAAGCAAGCAGACTAAGATGAAAAGAACCTAACTTGTCGCTCAGGACTAAACGCACCCATCTCTGCCGAAGAGATCACTGCAGTTATAAACCAACTTCCATCCCACACGTTCCCCGGGCCTGACGGGCTTCCCTATTCATAGTCCTTTCGGTCCTATCGCCCCATATAGTTAACTTGTTCGCCTCACTAATGACAGGCAAAACCCCCCATTCCCAATTTCTACACGCGTTTATAACAGTCATCCCGAAACCGAACAAAGACCCATCACTACCGGACAACTATCGCCGCATTGCTCTCTTAAACTCTGACTATAAGATTTTAACCCAAATTTTGGCTAATAGATTCTTATTACTCTTCCCCTCACTCATACATAAGGACCAGGTGGGGTTTGTCCCCACTAGGCATGCAGGAGATAATACCAGACATACCATTGATCTTATTGGCCTGCTGACTAAAATCAAGAGACCCGCTATAGTGCTCAGTTTAGATGCTCAGAATGCATTTGACTGCCAAAATCGGTCGTTTATGTTTTCTATTTTGTCTAGGTATCGATTTTCCGGTCCCTTCATACATGCCCTAAAAGCACTCTATTCCACGCCCACCTCCCAGGTGCAGTTGGCTTTTCATGTCTCTTCGCCATTCCCCCTAAGCAACGGTACCCGGAAAGGATGCCCCCTATCCCCCAATCCCCCCTGCTTTTCATCCTCAGTCTGGAGCCCTTGGCTGAGGCTATTCACTCTCACCCAGACAAAAGGGGGGTGGCGTTGAGACATCGGGAGTACAAACTGTCCTTATTTGCCGACAACATCTTAATAACATTGACTCACACCCATATTTCACTCCCCTCACTCAACACAACTCTAAACCTGTTTGTCAATGTTTTGGGATTTGAAATAAACCTGATCAAAACAGAAGCCCTCCCTATCAATCTTCCGACAGACATGCTTGTGACTTTAAAAGAGAATACCACTGGTGCCCTCACTCGCTTAAGTATGTAGGTATCCACCTGACCTCCTCATACTCTACACTTTTTCAGGTTAGCTTTCCCCCCATTTATAGAAATTAAAAAAGTATTGAAGACATGGACGAAGCTTCTCCAATCCCTTCTTGGGACTCGGAGAATAAATGTCCTCAAAATGTCAGTACTCCCTAAACTGCTGTACCTTTTTGAGACCCTTCCAGTAATGATCCCAATGTCCCAACTGAAATAACTTCAAAGTAATTTATTTTATTTTATATGGAATAATGCTTCCCATAGGATAGCCAGCAGCTCAGTTCTCCTTGCGACTCGAGCTAGGGGAGGTCTGGGATTGGAACACATGATATAATCAAGTACTATTTTGCCACACATCTAAGATCTATAGCCTCTTGGACGTCCAGATGCGCCCCTAATAGATGGTACAAGATAGAGATGAGCATTACAGTCCCTGCCCACCCATGCTGCATACTATGGCCAACCTCTGACAAATTTACTTATTTATTTTTTCTCCCGCAACTGACTTTAACTATCTAAAAATGTTAATTGTTATACTCTAGAGCAGTGGTCGTCAACTCCTGTCCTTTAGGGCCCACTAACAGGTCAGGTTTGCAAGATGACTGAAATACATCACAGGTGATATAATTTGCTGCTCAGTGATTGCAGTATTCTAGTCTGTATCTCCCCAAGGTCATACATAAAACCTAGCCTGTTAGTGGGCCCTGAGGACAGGGTTGATGACTACTGCTCTAGAGGCCCTTATGAACCTCACCTATTATCCACTATTTATAAGATCTTGCACACTACTCCCCCATATCATGGAGAAAACTCATTCTTATACGTGGAAATGGTATTTTAAGCAGACCCATTTCTATACATGAGTGAAAGGAAAACTGTGACGCTACATCTAAAGTTTCTAGATGTGTGGCTCAGAAGGAAACCTGCATATAACATTTTAATGTTTTGGTACAGGACCCCGGGAATTTTTTGTGGCATGGAAGTTGATAATATCTGTGCAATACTGGAGGTGTGGCTCTTCCTTAGGCACCCATTACCATATATGATCACATTTTATTGGTCACAGTTTCATGCACTCCTGGGAAAAGTCTTAGGCAGCCCCATACCTCACCATCCTATACACCTCTTCTTAGGTTTACCCCTTCCAAAAATGCCTAAACCTCTCAGGAAATTGATGGCATTTATTTTATTAGCAACTAATAGGGCTATACCTCAGTGCTGGCTTGCCAACACTCCCCTTACTTTTACACAATTTCTGGCGGTTATTGCAGAAATTCGTAGGATGGAACGCCTTACGGCTGTAATTGAGGACTCTCTATCCTGTTTTGACACCATATGGGGGAAGTGGGCTGCCTCCGTATATAACTTAGAGACTTAACAAACGGCTCTGAGTTAATGTGTTTAAGGAGCAAGATACCTCGGTCCTATGTGTAGAAAAGATACTTCCCAGGCTATTGTTGATTTTGTTTCAATGGTTATTTTTTTATGTATGTTCTTTTCTTTGAAAATTTTCAATTAATAAGCAATAAAAAAATAAAAAAATAACCTAACTGGGAGAAATTTGGAGTCTACCACCTTCTGAAAATGCTAGTTGTCCAGCTCTCATGCCGTCCTTCTTACTGCAGTTCTTTAAATTAGTGACCTAGAAGGCGCTTGTCGATAATGAATTTTGACTTTTCTTCAAAACTCCAAGTGTATCGAAAGCGCTCAGTGTTAGCATTGGTTCTTAGCTGTATTCCTGGACTAAAACACCTCTCCCCATGGCAAAAATGAAGGCTCCTAAACCAAGCATCCAGTGTGGAGGAGCAGAGGAACACACTCTGGACTTGAAGCGGTGCAATCTTATCTTTACCTTTGCTCTATGTTATGTCAGGAATAGTGGTGTATGATAATGGCACAAACCTCCTGTCCACCCTTAGACAGGGAAAGTTGACACATGTGCCCTGCCCAACACATGTCCTCAATTTGGTGGTGCAATGTTTCCTAGCCAATTTAGGCGGTCATACACAGCCAGTGCTCGGTTGGCTGAAATTCAGTGGGAATTCTACCTGCCCGTAAACCACCTGATTTGTGACATGCCCACCAGGTGGAACTCGACTTTAGCAAAGCTGCAGTGGCTGCACATGCAGCAGAGGGACGCAACAAGTACCTGTATGAGTATGGCACAATGACAGGCTCAGACGGGCTTGGCTTTTTTTTCCACGCCAATGGCTGCTCATAAAGGATGCATGCACTGTACTGTCAGTATTTAAGGAGGCCACAAGGATGGTGAGCCGTGACAATGCATGCATCAGTGACACAATCCCTGTTTTGTACCTTCTGGAGCAAACTATACGTGGCATTATGGACAGGGCACTCGAAGCAGAGCACCTGGAGGAAGAGGAGGACTTTTTGAAGACACCATTGTTCCTATGCCACACAAGAGAAGAGAGAGGAGGAGGAAGATTCTGGCAGTTTCGGAGGCATTGAAGGAGAGGAAGACATACGTCAAACAGTTAGGCCGCGTACACACGATCAGTCCATCCGATGAGAATGGTCCAACGGACCGTTTTCATTGGTTCACCGCTGAAGCAGACTGATGGTCTGATGTGCGTACACACCATTGTTTCAAAAACCAATCAGGTCAGAACGCGGTGATGTAAAACACACGACTGCTGAAAAAAATGAAGTTCAATGCTTCCAAGCATGCGTCGACTTGATTCTGAGCATGCACGGGTTTGGAACCGATGCTTTTTCGTACTAACCATTGGTTTTGACCTATCAGTCAGGCGTCCATCGGTTCTATTTTAAAGCAAGTTCTCTGTTTTGGGATCGAAGGACAACAGACCGATGGGGCATACACACGGTCGGTTTGGACCGATGAAACTGAACTTCAGTCCGTTTTCATTGGTTTGGACCGACCGTGTCTACGCAGCCTAAGAGATGGTTTTCCATCCAGAGATCCCTTGGGAGTAGTATGTGGCTGGGAAGAGGCAGTTCCAGATACTCTAATCCTTAGTGATCCTGAGGAGTCTGCTTCTCGTGTCTCCGCAAATTTGTGGTGCATGGGCTTCCTCATGCTTAAAAGACAGTTAAAGGACCCAAGAATACCTGCCATAAAGGAGAAGGATCACTATCGGTTGGCAACCCTCCTTGACCACTGTTATAAGGGGAAAGTCTCAGAACTCATCCCATCCCCACAGAGAGTGCAACAGATGAAATCTCTTGAGGACACCTTAAAGAGAAGTTTGTTCCCTGTGCACTACATCATACAGACTGGCTGCCAAAGCCATTGCTTACAAAATAAAGAAAGCTTGCAGGGAAAATTTAATTTGTAGGGCTTTATAAAGGCAATTGTTGCTGCAACAGATTTTATACACACTACAGATGTGCCACTTTATAGGTGGACTAAGGGGACCCCCAAGGAACCATTTTTGAAAGGAATTTTGTATTTTTATATTTTCATTTTAAGCATCAATACATCACTGCTCATTTAAAAATGAAGTTTTTTACAAACTTTTTTTTCATGTCCCCCATACTATGCCCAATACTTGCACATAAGCCTTCAAAATGTTCTCTATTTATTTTTCAAGTACGGTTCCTATAAATTTCAATGGGTTTGGTAGTTTGGTTCTGAACTTTCCCCATGTTCGAAAGTTCTGGTGCGAACCAAACAGGAGGTCGTTCGGCCCATCTCTAATGACTGACTTTTGTCCCATATTCACCCTTTTCTTGGTATCACCTGTGGTGCAGTACCCTACCTGAAACATATTCAACTCCTATCTAGGTGGATGTTAACTATGTTAATTTATGCGAGAGGTAAACTTTATGTGTTAACACTACTTTCTGATGCCTGAACTTTTGAACTGAGTCTTCTTCTTTGTCACAAAAAAACTGAAAGGAACTGTATTGCCTAGTTGGCAACCACTTGGATTTCCAACAGCTGAGGCCCTGAGGGACAGTCACAGCATCTCCTTCCCTGTCCTGCACAGGTCTTGTTGTCAAAGTGGTCCTGTTGCTATTTTTATGGACCCCATGGTTTTACAGAGTAGTTGCGCTTATTTGTCTATTATTGCTGCAGCGGTTCTATTAATCACTTTTTGTACAACCAGCCTGTTGGAAAATGTTCTCTTTATCAGCGCAGCCTGCCAGAGCCTGCTAAACAGTGTATACTTATGGTGTCAGTGGGAGGATTCCCCCATCCACATTGGGTGTGCGGATGGGGAAATGTAGTCATTTTCTTTTGTTCAACCTGCTTGTTGAATAAAAACAAAAATGGCTCGTGTGGCCATCCTTAATGTCACATCACTGTGTTACCTAGGATAGTTGGCATGCAAATCCAGCCTGCCTCAGGCCTGGTACACACGACCGAGTTACTCGTCGGGCGAAACACATCGTTTTCCTCGTCGAGTTCCTTGTTAGGCTTGTCAAGGTACTCGACAAGCTTGCTTTGTGTACACACTGTCAAGACAAAATCTCCTTGTTCTCAAACGCGGTGACGTACAACACATACAATGTCAGGGGAAGTTCAATTCCACTGGCTAAACTCTTGGGGCTGGTTTTGCTAATCTCATGTGTTTGCGTTTTAAGTAAAAGTTTGGTAAGAGACAATTTGCACTTTTCAGTCTGTTACAGCTTGAAAAATGTGTTATCTCCATTACAAATGCTACCTTTACTCCCGTCTCATACTTTGTTCTGAGCAAGCACGAGTTTCTTAGCATACACACGCTCGAGTTTCTCGTCGGAAACCAGCCCGACGAGGAACTCGACGAGCCAATTTGAGATTCCCTTCGAGGAAATAGAGAACTTGCTCTCTTTTTGGCTCGTCGAGTTTCTCGAAGTTTCCTCGACGAAAATGTACACACGACCGGTTTCCTCGGCAAAAAAATATCTCCCAGCAAGTTTCTTGATGGATTCTGCTGAGGAAACCGGTCGTGTGTGCGAGGCCTCAGAATGCTTCCTCCTCCAGACTGACATCCAGCAATCAAGGAATTTTGGTATCTGCAAGACTTCTCCCAAGAGCCTACCCAGTATTTGCGTCACTGCATCTAGGCTGAGGACTAATGATAGAAGTACTGAGGCAGGGTGCTATAATGTTTTCAGGAAGCTATGTATAGCACCTTACTGGACCCTTCCACCAGCCATGATGCGCCCATATTGCAATGAGATGTGTAGAGATCCAGTGATAATATCACTGGGTCTAAAATGAGGTACTGTAAGTAATGAAAACAGAAACATTTTATTTAAAAATGTCATTAGCATGTTGATTGGTGGGGGGAATAATAATTAAATGTCAGCTTCATTGTGCTTGATTTCTTGACTGTGCCGAAAAAAAACTCCATCTTTGCATAGACAAGCAGGCACTGTGGACTCACGCAGTTACATTACATTAAAGTAATGCAAAATAATGGATTTATTCTACAATTAAAAAGTGTTTTCCAGCCATTAATGACCTCATGTACTTGCAAGCAGCTTATCTCTCATGGGATGTCCTCTATTTCATTGAGCAAGTGAAGTGCTAGAAAATGAATAGCGTTTTATACAATAAACTAATGAACCCCCACAATGTTGTGTTAAATAAGTAATACAGATTACAAATGCCCTGCCAGAAAGAGCGTGCTACATAATAATTACTTTTTGGATTAATCTGTGCATTCTAAACACAGATGTACAGCAGTTGTCAGATCTGCATATATCAATGGAGAGCTGTCCAAGTCATATTACAATGAAAAGTGAAACTCTCACCCTTTATCTACAGCCATAAATCCCTAGAATTTATTTAATTCTTCCTCCTAACTGTAAAAAAAAAGACAGATTTCACATGGAGAAAAAGCTCTTTGACTTATCACCTCTTTAAGAACAGCGTTCACTAAATTAGAACTTCCAGCCTAGTTAAAAACACTCTTCTTATATGAGAAGCTGTGTTTCGTTGATATTCCAGCGCCAGGAAGTTCCATAGCCGTTAAAAAAAAAAAGGCTTTTTGCATAATTCCCTTGAACAGATAAACTTCTTTACACTAGCGCTCATTATACTCTAGTGCATTATTATAATCTTTAATATGAAAATACCAATCCCTTTTTATCAACAGGAAAATGTCCCTCTTTCCGATCTGTGCCATTTCCTGCACATCTGATGTGCAAGGTTAAATATGTCAATCAGCTAATGAATGAATGCAGCGGCATATGGTGAAAAGTAGGGTAATGCACAGATAATTATGAAATGCTCTTCATTCATGTGATGCAGAGAGCGCGTTTCATTAAATGTATTACTTTAGCGCTGATGCACACAACAGGACATGCGGGGTAGGCGAAAAAACTGATATGAATGCCAACGTGTTTATCTGTAGTTCTAGAGCCCGGCTATATTTTAAAAAGCAAGGGCATGCCGGAGTACAAGTCGGAAGTAGCTTGCTGTCACTGTTAATACAGTTCTTTCTGTACTATACCCTCCTAATTTATCCACACTGAGCACCGGGAACGTTTCAAAACATTCCATTAGGTTAATAAGGGAGTATCTGCGTGTTTAAGAGAGAAAAGAGTCAGGCAAATCCTAGGAATCTTACCAAAACCTTGCAATTGTTCATCGTAATACACAGCTTTAATGCTGTCTAGATGAATACAGCGCACATTGATCTTCGCCAAGTTATTTATTTATTTATTTTTGCAATAAATCACCTTCATAAATGTTTGCTTTGTCGATAGGAAAATATTAATAATTCATTCTGGTTGAAACATATAAAACATTCATTTTGTCTCAAAAATATAAAAAATGTATTTTGTTTCATAATTGATTCCTGTTACTGAATGTCATTCTCAATGTATAGGCTAAGCATAAAGCCCTGTACACGCGATCGGTTTGTCTGATGAAAACAGACCGATGGACCGTTTTCATCGGACAAAACAATTGCGTGTGGGCCCCATCGGTTTGTTTCCTTTGGTGAAAAAAAATAGAACATGTTTTAAATTTTTCCTATGGATAAAAAAATGATAGAAAAAAAAACGATCATCTGTGTGGAAGTCCATCGGTCAAAAATCCACGCATGCTCAGAATCAAGTCGACGCATGCTCAGAAGCATTGAACTCAAAGGGGTGTTCCAGACTTTTTTTTATGTTTATTAAAAGTCAGCAGCTACAAAAAGTGTAGCTGCTGGCTTTTAATAAACATACACTTACCTGTTTCCCGGTCCAGCGACGTGCCGCTGGGAGCTTCGTTCCGGTCCCCCCCTTCATCGCCGGCGCCTCCACTGCAACTGCGGGCACGCGGCCGTGACAGCTTTCGGCTTCACGGCCGGGCACCCACTGCGCATGCGCGAGCGGCGCTGCGCCCTTTGATTGGACAGGCAATCGCCTGGGACCTGTCACATGTCCCAGGCGATCACCTACAAGGAGGGGCTGCCAAAAGGCAATTAGAGTATTCTCCTTTGCAGCCCCTCGGCGTAAGGAGGAAGTGGGACAGGAAGTCCCACTCCTCCTGAAGCCCCCACTCCCCCACCAAAAAAATTACATGCCAAATGTGGCATGTAAGGGGGCGAGGAGTGGATTAAGCGGAAGTTCCACTTTTGGGTGGAACTCCGCTTTAATTTTTCTCAGCACGTCAGAGTGTTTTACGTCAGCGCGCTTGGACACGGTCAGATTTTTGAGCAATGGTGTGTAGGCAAGACTGATGAAAGTCAGCTTCATCGGACATCCGACGAAAAAATCCATCAGATTAGATTCCATCAGATATCCGATCGTGTGTACAGGGCTTTAGAGATTTCAAAACTATAGGTTATCTAACATTGGTGGCTGGTATTATAAAGCCTTATTTTGAATTTTACCCGGCACAAAAAAAATAAAAAGAAGAAAAAATTGGAATTTACATTAAATGGTTTAACTACTTGAGCCCCGGGCCATAGTCAAATGACGGCGGCAAGGTGGCTCTATAAATCCCGGCTGCCGTCTTTTGACGTCTTTGCATCCTCCGGCCACTGGTGGGTGCGCGCGTGCACCCGGCGCATTCCCAAGATGCTGATGCGCGTGCCTGGCTGCCACGATGTCTGCCAGGTACCCACGATCGGCAATGACAGAGCAGGGACGTGGAGCTCTGTGTGTAAACACAGAGCTCCACGTCCTGTCAGGGAGAGGAGACCGATGCTGTGTCCCTTGTACATAGGGACACAGCATCGGTCACCTCCCCCAGTCAGTCCCCCTCCACACACAGTTAGAACACACCCAGGATCCACATTTAACCCCCCCCCCCATTGTGTTAACCCCTTCCCTGCCAGTCACATTTATACAGTAATCAGTGCGTTTTTATAGCGCTGTTCGCTGTATTAATGTAAATGGTCCTAAAAATGTGTCAAAAGTGTCCGATGTGTCCGCTGCAATATCGCAGTCCTGACACAATTTGCAGATCGCCGTATTACTAGTAAAAAAAAAAAAAATGGCAGAATTCAATCCCATATTTTGTAGCCACTATAACTTTTGCGCAAACCAATCACTATACGCTTATTGCGATTTTTTTTTTTTACCAAAAATATGTAGAATACATATCGACCTAAACTGAGAAAAAAAAATATTTTTTTAAGAAAAAAATGGGATATTTATTATAGCAAAAAGTAAAAAATATTGTGGTTTTTTTTTAAATTTTCGCTCTTTTTTTGTTTATAGCGCAAAAAATCAAAACCGCAGAGGTGATAAAAAACCACCAAAAGAAAGCTCTATTTGTGGGAAAAAAAGGACCTCAATTTTGTTTGGGAGGCATGTCGCACGACCGCGCAATTTTAATTTAAAGCGACGCAGTGCTGAAAGCTGAAATTTCGCCTTGGCAGGAAGGGGGTATATGTGCCCAGTAAGCAAGTGGTTAAAGCCTATAGTATGCTTGCATGACCACAGAGTCATAAGAGAAACGACAAACAGACACTTATGTGCACTTGGGTTATTATCTCTGTCTACAAAGGCAGCCCTAATGAGAACTAATTATCTGCTCTTCTTTCTATGCTGCAGTCTGGAAGATCAACGGATCTGATATGTGGAACTATGTTTTACCATTGTTCATCTGCGCTGCTCCATTATAACAACTGTCATCATAAGAGCAGATACACAGTTGTGAAAGCTCTGCCTTTGAACACTTTTATCGGCCTATTAAAACCTTCTTTTTTTGTGCGAATTGCTGTTTCCTTTTAATCTTGATTACATGCTTCATTATATTGACTTGTAACAGTTGTGCTTTTTTTTTTCTTTACCTTGTGATGTTTCTATTTTTTTTGTGTCCCTAATTGCTATGTTTAAACAATGTTTCTGACCAAAAGGCAAAAGTAAACATTCTATAATGATTTTCCCATTTTCCCATTAATTATAGCCTAAGAGGATTATTATAGTTCTCCAGAATATATTTTCCTCAAAAAAGTCACTATACCCTTTTACGTATATAACATATATTTATGTTTTAGTAGGGATACACCTTTTTAAGCAATTGTATCTTGTGTCATAGACAAGTAATTTTCAATTAATTAAGTATTTATCTATATTTTATTTATTACAGGTATTTATATAGTGCCACAAAATTACACAGAATTTGCATACATTTTATAGGTCAAATCATCTACTGGGCATATGCTCTGTAAAAATAAATTAGCACTAATGAAGCATGAAACCAAAAAGGTGCTTCAACCGCCCTGCCTAAAAGGAGCACCACTCAGTGCTCAGGAATAGCGATTAAGGTTCGTGAGCAGGCGCAGTAAAGTGTGATTACTAAACAAAGAGCAGCTGCTTAAAGAAACAAAACATGAGTAAAAACAGTAATATTAAAACACTCTAAAAATACTAGAGTCCATAATAAAACTGTAGCAGCGCCATGGGCGTCCGCTCATAGGAGTTAGAGGGGGCGAGTGACCCCCCCTGGAATCGGCAAGGGTCTGCCATGCTTGCATCTGTAGCTGTGTTGACTCTGTGTTTGTGCGAGTCGGCTCCACAGCTGTTGCAAGATCAGTGTCACTGAGTTACAGAGCTCTTTACTGCCACCTCTGGCTGCTTCCTGTATGTGCACCCTTGTGTTTGTTTTGCTGCCTGTAATGTACTTTCAAAGGGACATGCGGAAACAGGACTTGGGAGAAGGAAGACCACCGTGACCTTACAAGTGGGGGCTGTGAGTACAAGTGAAGAGAGAAGGCTGTTTGTGTACAGGGGGGGCTGACATATATACAGATGAGGGGGGCAGCTGAGTGCATACAGGTATGATCAGTGAAGGGGGGTGCCAGATATAGGAAAGATCATATCATCTGTCCTGTCCTGTCCTGTATACAGCTATATACACCCATCTTCCTTCCTGTATTCCTCCATCATCACTGACTGCAGATATGCATCATCTGTCCTGTATATAGAGCTGTATATACCCACCTTCCTTCCTCTATATACCAATACCATCCACCCCTTCTATATACGCATACTGTACACCCTCTGTACTGTACAATTGATCAGCATAGTGAGGCTGCATATCATGGGCACATGCCTGCGCTTTATGGGATAATGACTAAGCCCCCCCCCTTCATGACATTGTCAAAAAAGCGGAGCATAGGTGACCGTAAAATTATGCCCCCCCCCTGGAAAAAGTTATTCGGACGCCCATGAGCAGCGCTACAATCAAACCACCGTTTGATAGACTTCTATATGGTGTGCATATAGCAAACAACAGTGATACAGAGGAAGATGAATGTGATTGGCAATGAGTCTTTCAACAGTGCTCCTTTCACCAAGGGATCTTCACCACGTGGAGGGGGATTTTCCCCTAATGGGGATGCACTCACCAAATTTAAGAACCAACTGCTTATTGAACCACCATAATCATCCACCGTTTACACTGCACTCTCAAGTGAAATTGGTGGAGAGTGTTTTAATATTACTGTTTTCACTAATGAAGCATGGGCTTTGTGTAGTCTGAAATGTTCTGTAAAACTGTTACTTTTATTCGTCCTGGACAACATAATATTAAAGCCTCGTACACAGGATCCGATTGTTGGCCAACCGAGTGTCTGATTTTTGTCCAAAGGGTGTGCCCCTGGATCCTGTCTTGCATACTAACGGTACACAAATTGTCGGCCAACAAACAGGAACGTAGTGATGTACTATAAGGAATTTCAGCTCTTGAGCGCCACCCTTTGGGCCCCTTCTGCTAATTTCGTGTTTGGTAAGCACTGATTCCAAGCATGCGTGTTTGTACTTGCGACTTTTGTGTGACGGACTTGTGTACTGACGATACAAAAATCAGACAACAGACCGTTGTCCGCCAAAAATTTACTAGCCTGCCATCCAAGATTTGTTGGCCGAAAGTTGGACAACAATTGTCAGAAGGAGCGTAATAACGGTCAGATTTTAGGACAACAGTCTGTCAACAGCCAATCCCCTGCCAACAATCAGATCGTGAGGCTTAAGACTTACACATCTGATTAGAGTGCACAGATGATTGTGGGTCACCTACGCTGGGGCTCATCCATTCAGTAAATTTCTTGCATTCTTTCACAGAAACAAGGTATTGTGTGATTGGAGGAAGGGAGACTGTGATGTTAATCTACACCTCCTCTTTGAATAAGAAACGGCTGCACTTCACAATGGCTCCAAGTACAATTTATTGGTATATAAAAATATAAAAAATTACACCAGAGAACACCAACAGTTGTCAAGGTAGATGTGTTTCACACAACAGAAATGTGCTTAAGCGTCTACCTTGACCATTGATCATTACTGATTAAGCACATTTCTGTTGTGTGAAATGCATCTACCTTGACCATTGATCATTACTGATTAAGCACATTTCTGTTGTGTGAAACGTGTCTACCTTGACCATTGATCATTACTGATTAAGCACATTTCTGTTGTGTGAAACGTGTCTACCTTGACCATTGATCATTACTGATTAAGCACATTTCTGTTGTGTGAAACGTGTCTACCTTGACCATTGATCATTAAAATTAAGCCCATTTCTGTTGTGTGAAATGCATCTACCTTGACCATTGATCATTAAAATTAAGCCCACTTCTGTTGTGTAAAATGCGTCTACCTTGACCACTGAACATTACTGATTAAGCACATTTCCGTTGTGTGAAACGCATCTACCTTGACCACTGAACATTACTGATTAAGCACATTTCTTTTGTGTAAAACATGTCTTCCTTGACCACTGCTGGTGTTCTCTGGTGTCATTTTGGATATTTTGATATTCCAATAAAGTTTACTTACCACACGAGTTGCAGCCATTTTTTATTTTGACAATTTACCATGGAGGCGAACCAGGGCGTGTGTTCCAGTGGGTGTATCAGTTACACCTGGAGTGGTGAGTTCTTTTCACTTGGACCTCCTCCTTGAATGTCTTGAATCTTGTGAAAAGAATGCAAAACGTTTATTGAATTGATGAACTGCAGAGCATTATTAGCTTTTGAGTTCGTTTAGGGTTTGGGTCAAGAAAAGATTTAATTTGTAATTAAAGAATGACAATATTTTAATACCACCTTATTCTAACAGCCCCCTCTCTCCCTTTCCCAATGCCTTTTGTACAGTATATTTCAATCCTAGACCAGCATATGTTGCCCAAACCAGGGCACATGGTGCTCAGGATCTGTTTTGAGTTAGTGGGAGCCACTGGTTCTGGAAATGTATGGCCTTACCCCCATATGTCCCAATAGAGAAGTCCTCAACTTGCAATCCTACATGGAGATAACTTTGGCTTAGGGCTTTGGAATACAATCAGACTGATGTCTGAGAAGGAATAGGTCAGAGATTCCATTTCTAGGTCATCCACTCTTCTAAGGTGTGCAGAACAGGGTATAAATAGCCTTTGGGCTTATGCCCCGTACACACGATCGGAATTTCCGATGGACTTTTTCCATCGGATTTTCCGATCGTGTGTAGCCCCATCTGAGTTTTTTCATCGGAAATTCTGATGAATTCCATCGGAGTTTATATATAGAACATGTTCTATTTTTTTTTCTCAATGAAATTACATGATTTGTGCCGGGCAAAAGCCAGATCGGGAGTACGCGGCATTAAACTTCTCTATACCATGGTATAAATGGCATAAAGAGATTCAGATGCCAAAAAATCCTGTCCAAAATGAACCTGCCAGTTTCAATTTGTTCATTTGTTTGGTTGCAGTAGAATTTCCCCTTCTCTTGTAGATTACTTTCTGAGAGGTCTGCATTTACTTTTTTTAAGGATAAATTACAGGCATACCTAGCAAAGTCTAAAGGTATGCTATGGATGCACTGGGGTTTATTTATTAACCACTTAAGCCCCGGACCATATTGCTGCCCAAAGACCCAAGGTGTTTTTACAGTTTGGGACTGCGTCGCTTTAACAGACAATTGTGCGGTCGTGCGACGTGGCTTCCAAACAAAATTGGCGTCCTTTTTTCCCCACAAATAGAGCTTTCTTTTGGTGGTATTTGATCACCTCGGCGGTTTTTATTTTTTGCGCTATAAACAAAAATAGAGCGACAATTTTGAAAAAAATGCAATATTTTTTACTTTTTGCTATAATAAATATCCCCCAAAAACATATATAACATTTTTTTTTCCTCAGTTTAGGCCGATACGTATTCTTGTACCTATTTTTGGTAAAAAAATCGCAATAAGCGTTTATCGATTGGTTTGCGCAAAATTTATAGCGTTTACAAAATAGGGGATAGTTTTATTGCATTTTTATTAATTTTTTTTTTTTTACTACTAATGGCGGCGATCAGCGATTTGTTTCGTGACTGCGACATTATGGCGGACACTTCGGACAATTTTGACACATTTTTGGGATTTTTGTCATTTTCACAGCAAAAAATGCATTTAAATTGCATTCTTTATTGTGAAAATGACAGTTGCAGTTTGGGAGTTAACCACAGGAGGCGCTGTAGGATTTGGTGTACACTGTGTGTTTACAACTGTAGGGGGGTGTGGCTGTAGGAATGACGTCATCGATCGAGTCTCCCTATATAAGGGAGCACTCGATCGATGCAGCGCCATAGTGAAGCACGGGGAAGCCGTGTTTACATACGGCTCTCCCCGTTCTTCAGCTCCGGGGAGCGATCGCGAGAAACAAATAGCCGCGCCGTCGTCCCGGATCGCTCCCCGAGGGGACCCGACCGCCGCAAGTCGCAGGGGGGGGGTCCCGATCGGACCCCCGACCCACGTCTAGGCAGGGACGTACAGGTACGCCAATGTGCCTGTACGTGCCATTCTGCCGACGTATATGTACATGCGGCGGTCGGGAAGGGGTTAAAGGCAAACAAACTGTGCACTTTGCAGGGGCAT